>NC_083775.1:15397069-15433906 GCF_963514075.1 Conger conger | reverse complement strand
GCGGCTGTTGCTGGGACAGCGGGTAGAGGACTGGGAGAGGCGTGGAGCACTGGGACGGCTCTTACAGAAAGTCCCGTTACAGCCTCCTACGCGCGCTCTTTTCCAGCACTGTTGTGCGTTTCCTCTTTGAGGGAGGGGGGGGGGGGGGGGGGGGGGGGGACGTGGAAGAATTGAGCTGGCGGGTTTTCAGTGGCCCCCCACGCTCCACACTCGCTCCAGCGTGAATCAGGTCGGACGTGAGTCAGGCCCGGCCGGTTGAAGGCGGCCAACGGGCGACGCGTCAAAGCTGCGCTCAGCCCACTGCCCACCTGCCGCACCGAGCCCATCTGCACCAGGAAATGACTCCCCGCTGCTTCCAGCCATCGGCCGTAAGCGTTCGCCCTCCATTTTAAGTGACTATTTCTTGTCCTTTTCGCTCTGTACTCCAGCAAACAAGCCGCGCCAGTAAAGCAGACCTGCTGAAAAATCTGAAAAAAATGTGCTGTTGGTATATTAAGACGCAAGGACGCACAAGTGAGCTCAGCAATGGCAAAGGACCTGGTAGACCACAGAAGACCAGTGTAGTGGATGACAGAGGAATCTTAAGGATAGCGGCCGTTTGTAACCGTTCAACAGATCAAGAACGGTCTCTAGGATGTAGGCGTAGATGTGTCAAAGACATCAAAGACATATCAAGAGAAGGCGACACCAGCGTATCCTCAGAGGGTTCACCACAATATGGGCGGCCTGTAGCGTAGTGGTTAAGGTAAATGACTGGGACACGCAAGGTCGGTTGTTCTAATCCCGGTGTAGCCACGATAAGATCCGCACAGCCTTTGGGCCCTTGCGCAAGGCCCTTAACCCTGCATTGCTCCAGGGGAGGATTGTCCTCCTGCTTAGTCTAATCAACTGTACGTCGCTCTGGATAAGAGCGTCTGCCAAATGCCAATAAAAGATGCAAGCCCCTGGCAGGCCTCCAGTATATATTGGCCAGGTGGTTACAGTTTGCAAAAGCCGTACATTAAAAAACCTGTAGAGTTCTGGAACAAAGTGTTATGGACAGATGAGATGAAAGGTCAACCTGTACCATTTGTCCAATTAATTTTGGTCCCCTAAAATGGGGAGGGGGGCTCTATTGATTCACCCAATATGGATGTAAAAACCCCTCACATTTATGCAGAATTAATGTACTTTACCCACATAGTGATCATTTTATTTCAACTGTTTGTTTGCCGGAGTAAAGAGCGACCAACCAAAAAAAAAAGAAATGCGTCACTGTCCAAATAGTTACGGACAGCGCTGTATACGCGGCGTGGGTAAACATGTCAGCGCTAAAGCGCGTTAGCGCGTTCTCAGGGGGCCCATACGTCTGCGACTGAGTGGAACTCCGGTGTCACACGTTTCCTTTCTGGAAGCACACGGATAACACGCTCAGTGCCTGTGTCAATACGCGTGACACCGTAAATATGTGCACCCGGCCCTCCGTGCACACTGGGGGCCAGGCAGAACGCGGAAGAGACGGCGAATAAGGAAACCGATCGGATAACTCAGCGACCTGCGTTTGCATTACGCCCAGGGGGTGGTTGATAGTGGCTTTGTGTGGGCGCAGGGAATGTGTTTGTAGGTGCCAGTCATGGACGTCTGGAAAATGCCGAGCAGGTGTGCGAACGCACACACGCACAAACATACTGTACACGCATGCAGACACAAACACACATATACATACAAGCATACACGCACACACACACACACACATACTGTACACGCATGCACGAACACACATACACACAAGCATACACTCACTCACGCACACACATACTGTACATGCATGCAGACACGAACACACATACACACAAGCATACACACACACACACATACTGTACATGCATGCACAAACACACATACACACAAGCATACAGTCACTCACGCACACACATACTGTACACGCATACACACGCTCACACACACGCACACAGTCACACACGCACATGCAGGGGATTACAGCCCCATGGATATAGCGCGAGGCGGTGATCCTTGCTGGAGTGGGGCTTATGGTGGCCAGAAGAGACCAAAAAGGGAAACTGGCATCGTGTCCAGTTCTAGCTTCTTCTTTTTTTTCCTGCACAGAAATTCCCGCTCGTCCCCCTCCACTTCCCTCTCAGCCCCGCCAGCGGAGGCGCGACACCTGCGTACCGGCCGCACTGCATTGTGGGAGCTCTGCCGAGGCCACATCAGGCCAGATGTTCCTCAGAGATCTCAGCCAGAGAACTGAATCCCAGCCCAGAAAGAGGGGGGTGGGGGGTGTGTGAGGGGGGTGGGCAGCGCGGGGCGGAGGTCCGGTCCTAAAACGGTAACGCACTCAGGCCTGGCACGGACGGGAACAGAGAAAACGTCTTTCACAGAATGAGATGAAACAGGAAGTCGGGGGAAATGTAAAAAAACCGCGCAGAGTAATTAGCAAACAAGCCGAGCTGGGTGAGGGGGGGGGGGCGTCGTGTGACAGAATCAGCTCAGGGAATTAAAGGAGCCGCTGTTTTTCACAAACGGGTACGAGAACCACCCCTCTCTCTCCCTCTCTCTCCCTCTCTCTCTCTCTGTCCCTCTCTCTGTCCCCCCCTCTCTCTCTCTCTCCCTCTCTCTGTCCCTCTCTCTCTGCCCCCCTCTCTCTCTCTCCCCCTCTCTCTGTCCCTCTCTCTCTCCCTCTCTCCCTCTCTCTCTCTCTCCCTCTCTCCCTCTCTCTCTGTCCCCCCTCTCTCTCTCCCTCTCTCTCTCTCTCTCTCTCCTGTTCTCTCTACGCTGCGTGTCCCCCCCCCCACCCTGCCATCTCCAGCCATCCCCCCCTCCCCCCCAGTGCCTGGCAGCCAGACAAGGTCAACACTGCAGCCCTTTTCTCTTCCTCTCCTCCTCCCTCCCTCTCTCCTTCACTCTGGCCCTCCCCTCCCTCCTTTTCTCTCCTTCTCTCTGGCCCTCTCTCTCTCTCTCTGTCACTCTCTCCGTGTCTGTGTTCATTTGAGACGGACTCCTCCCAAGCACTGAAATGCTTTCATCTTCCGACTCTCTCCAGCCAGAGAGAAAGAGAGAAACAGAGACGGAGGGAGAGAGGGAGAGACGGAGGGAGAGAGAAAGAGAGGGTGGGAGAGAGAAATGGACAGATAGAGGGTGAGGAGGAGAGGAATGGAGAGACAAAGGCTGTACATCCCTGTTGCATTACTAAATCAATCTGAGGGGAGAGACTGTTTTCAGCCTTGAAATGTGGAAGCTGTCACATACAGCTGCCTTATGGATCCCTTGCATCATCTGTTCATCACGTGTGAGAGAGAGAAAGAGAGAGAAAACAGAGGAAAGAGGACAAAGCAGAGGAAGACTGGGAGAGAGAGCTGAAGAGAAAGACTGAGGAGGAGGGAGAGAGAAATCGAGGGACGGAAGAATGCCTTCTCTGCCACAGACACTGCCCAACCCAACCTAACCCCATGAAGTAGGGCTTAAGCATTTGCATCAGCCATGAAAACCCAATTGCACAATATCCCGAACTGGGGGGTCCACTTGATAAAAAATTGAGAAATGGGTCATGAAAACCGAGCGTACACAGTTTCTGTAAAACTATTAAACATAAATCACCGCACTAGAGCAAACCAAAAAGGCTAACTTAAATGTGCAGGGCAAAATACAGCAATATTACTCGCTCGTAAAAATGTGGGAAACTATTCCAACAGACATAAAGGCCCACACCACAAGGCCCTGTGGTGCCAAGACAAGAGTTATCCTCAGCAGACTGCACCAATCTACTCTAACAGAGTACACACACGCATAATCACACACTCTACATGCACAATCACACACACACACACTGTACACATACGTGCACAATCACACGCTGTACACACACACGCACAATCACACAGACACAGACACACACACACACAATCACACACTGTACACGCACACAGACACACACACAATCACATGCTGTACACACACAACCACACACTGTACACGCACAATCACACTGTGCACACACACACGCACAATCACACACACACACACAATCACACACTACACGCACACGCACAATCACACTGTGCACACATACACGCACAATCACACACTGTACATGCACAATCACACACACACTGTACACATAGGTGCACAATCACACACAATCACACGCTGTACACACACAACCACACACTGTACACGCACACGCACAATCACACACTGTGCACACACGCACAATCACACACACACACACACTGTACACGCACACAGACACACACACGTAATTAAAGTCAATCAAATTATAACGCACACAAATGTAATTACATCACCTACTGGGACGTACACAAAATCGCACAGCAAATCTGTCAACCATCTGGCACCGAAAGGACAGCTTAGAAACCAGACAATTACGAGGAGTGGGTTCGCTGGGATAGCTAGTCCTGTAAAAAGGGTTTCGGAGGAGCTGCTCCTGACCGTGCCAGCAGCCCTCCAGAGAATCGCACGGGGAGGAAGGGTAACGGTCAGCGCGATAGTCCAACCTCATGGCGCGTGAGTGATGCTTGATCGCAAGTTTTCTACTGAAGCAAACTCCTACAACAGCGTGCAGGTCGGAGTTACACCACAGGAAACCAGAGGACCCTTACATCCAGGGCTTTCTGCCAATCCCTCTCCTGTTCAGTGTCACCGGCGTGTCGACAGGCCCCTTTCCCCTGCCCCTGCGCTAATCTGCCTCTACGCTAATCTGCCCCTGCGCTAATCTGCCCCTGCGCTACTCTGCCCCTGCGCTAATCTACCCCTGCGCTACTCTGCCCTGGCGCTACTCTGCCCCTGCGCTAATCTGCCCCTGCGCTACTCTGTACTCTGCCCCTGCGCTACTCTGCCCCTGCGCTAATCTGCCCCTGCGCTACTTTGCCCCTGCGCTACTCTGCCCCTGCGCTAATCTGCCCCTGCGCTACTCTGTACTCTGCCCCTGTGCTACTCTGCCCCTGTGCTACTCTGCCCCTGCGCTAATCTGCTCCTGCGCTACTCTGCCCCTGCGCGGGTCAGCCGGGGGGCGTGAGCGGGGCAGGAAGCAGCATGCGGAGCACAGATTACAGGTCCCTGCCCTCCCGGACGGGCATGCTCACAGGACAGAGCAAACCCAATCATCGCATCCGAAATCAGGCGAGTAGGAGAGCGCACGGCCGAGCTGTCGACGGGGAGGAGGGCACGGGCGAACGCGGACGCCTCTTCCTCAGCGCAGAAGCTGTTCGAAAGTCCAGCCGTGCCCCAGCCGTGCCATGGCGGGCCGAGGGTAAGCAGGCTCGTTCCAACCAATCGCTACATCAGCTCATTTCACTTCCTTTCACTAATTAGCTCCCTCCTCTCCGGTTGAAGGTGTGTTCATTGGTGAAATCAGCCGGCGCAGTGATTGGTTGAACTGAAAGCCTGCTTCCTCTCGGTCCTCCGTGGCACGTGATTGGTCCCCCATGGTCTCGACCCCCCCCCCCCCCCGGCGACATTTCCAAGTCGTGGGTTAAACCCTCAAACTCTGAAGCCTGCGGAGCCATCCCGCACCGGAGCCATCCCGCACTGGAACACAGCCAGTTATCTGGAGAGGGGACAGGAGCAGAGCTGTGCCAAAAACACTGACATCCTGAGGACCGCTGCGGATAGAAACGAGCGAGGAATAAGCTCCTGCCACCCCTGTCCTCCGCACGGATATCTGCAGATGAAAATGACCGGGCTGCCGTTCTGTCTCTGTTCACAGTTTATAAACCAGCACCGCCGCGTGCTCACACCCATAAATAAAGCGCAATAAAGGTGAGTTTGAGAGAGACCGGGGAGAGAACAGCATGACTGCTAATGCACTTCCCCCTCATGTGCTCACTGCTAGATGGCAGACAGGGAAGATGTAGAGGTGCTTTTCCTTCCGTATAAAAGGCTTGTGCAAGAGTGTGAGCTTGGGGTCGGTGTGTGTGTGTGTCTGTGTGTGTGTGTCTGTGTGTGTGTGTGTGAGTGTGTGTGAGTCTGCATGTCTGTGTGAGTCTGTGTGTGTGTGTCTGTGTGTGTGTCTGTGTGAGTCTGTGTGTGTGTGTCTGTGTGAGTCTGTGTGTGTGTCTGTGTGGGTGTGTGTGTGTGTGTGTGCGTGTGAGTCTGCATGTCTGTGTGTCTGTTGGTGTGTGTGTGTGTGTGTGACTTTGTGTGCGAGCCTGCGTGTGTGTGTGTGTGCATGTGAGAGAGTGAGTCTCTGTGTGTTTAAGTCTGCCTCTGTGTGTGTGCGTGTGTCTGTTTGAGTCTGTGCCTGTGTGAGTCTGCAAGCCTGTGTGTGTGTGTGTGTGTGCGTGCGTGCACTTATTCAGATGTTAGAGGGCCATGTTCAAGGACAATTAAAGTAATAATGCTCAATTTTCCTAAATTGATGGAAGCAGATTACCCTGGCACTGCGGGGAGAAAATGAGCCCCTCTGACTCCACAGCTCATCCCAGCCTCAGCCAGGGGACCCACCGCCACATCCCAACCGCCAGCATTACCGTATTACTGCCTCATAATCACCGCAGTTATCCTCAGCCTGGCTCCTACGCCGTCACACCATTTCCAGCCGCGTCGCGCAACTTTGGCGTTCATACGACAGCGACGGCCTGCGGGGAAGGTCCTGCTGTCTCTATGGTAACGACGCCAAACTGTCGAAGTTCGTATTTGTGAAGACCTTACGTTACATTACATGTCGTTTGGCTGACGCTTTTATCCAAAGCGACTTACAGTTGATTAGACTAAGCAGGAGATAATACTCCCCTGGAGTAAAGGGCCTTGCTCAAGGGCCCAACGGCTGTGCGGATCTTATTGTGGCTACACCGGGGATCGAACCACCGACCGACATGGTGATGCCTGGCTCGGTATATCCATGACGATGAATTTCAGTGTTCCATCGGGCTGTCCAATCAACATTGCGTGACAAACTGTGACGTCTGGGACAAAGCGAAACTAGAGGTGCCCGACACTTCTTTGAAAATACGGCATTTTTTCTCAAACGACACAAGGAATGGGTTGTGCCATGAAGTATAAATCAGTCCTTATCCTGTGTAACTGACATACTGTGTCCCACACTGTTTGACACCAACACATTGACGCAGTTGGTTGTATCCTGCATAGCTCAGGTGAAATGCTTTTGATTCAGGGTTTGATGGCAGGGCCCTAACCCCTGGAATCTGAGTGCAGTATCTTGGTGTCATTCATTTGAATTAATTCCCTGGATTTTGCTGCTGGTGTCTTTTATGTGTAGTGGCTGCGGGGCCATGCCAGGCAGAGTAGATGTCCGTTACCCAGAAGTCTTTGGGCACTGGAAAGGTCAGAAAGCGCAGTGATTTGAATACAACAGGCCGGGAGTTCTGCGGATGACGTTTAACCAGCCCAAACCCCCCACCCTCCCTCCTCCTCCAGCTCATCCCTGCTCTCTGACGTCAGGTCAGGTCGACAGGCTCTGCTTGCACCAGCTCAGGACCTGGTTTCCCTCAGACGGTCAGCCACAGGGCAGCCGGCTAACCACGCCAGGCCGTGACCTTCCGGGGTGAACGCCCTTCCCAAATCTGTGGGCTTGCGGGGACCGGACCGGACCGGACCGGACGGGGCCACGGCTATGACCGGGACTTCCAAACTGGACTTCCAATATGTGGGGAAACGTCGACTTTTTTACTCCAATAAGCTGGGACCTGACAGAGGTCAGCTAACTGGGTAATGGTGGCATTAACGACTCAAATTACAGTTCAGTTCTCTGGAGACGACAATCATGTGCGGCACCTCACCTCACTCCGAATGACCGAGCCCTGCAGAAACGATGTCTGGAGCCCGACTTTGGGGGAAGGGTTGTATAATAGGGGTCTTTAGGATTTCAGAATCCATTTACTCTGACAGTGCTGCAGTTAAAGGCTGCTCTTAAGGCCCTGCAAGCCCCTGCCATGTCAACACTTCACTTCCAGGACCCATCTATTCCCCACTTATAATTGCTACCTTCCCGAGAGGACATGTTTTTATTTATTTTCTTTATTTCGCTTCTCATAGAATCGCGTTTCTTATTTATTTTTCTTTTGCTTTCTTCCCGTTCACCGCCGTGCGGTGGGAGAACACCATCGTTGTTATTGTCAGTGTACTTGTTGACTTTTTGGAACGTTTGTAAGCTTTGGCAGCGGAAGCAGATCTGTGAATCGTGCCAATGGGGAGGGAGAGGGGGAGAGGGAGAAAGAGGGAGGGAGAGAGGGAGAGAAAGAGGGAGGAGAGGGGAGAGAGAGAGAGAGAGAGAGAAGAGGTGAGAGGGAGGGAGGAGAGGTGAGAGAGGGAGAAAGAGGGAAAGAGAGGGAGAAAAAGAGAGGGAGAGAGAGGGAGGAGAGGTGAGAGAGGTAGAGAGAGAGGGAGGGCAAAAGCAAGAGAGAAGGAGAGGGATAGAGTGAAAGAAAGTGAGAGGAAGAGGGAGAAAAAGGTAGAGAAAGAGGCAGAGGTAGAAAGAGAGAGGGAGTGAAAGAGTGAGAGATGGGGAAAGAGAGAGGGAGAGTGAAAGAGAGAAAGCGTTGAACCCTCACAGACAGGAACAGATACGCCCTGACAGAGAACTGAACCCAAGCCCAGACTTGCAGAGCAGACTGTTCCTGAGGGCCTCAACCCTTCCCTCCCTCCCTCCCTCCCTTCTTTTTTTCTCTCCCTCATTCCCTCTCTCCCTTCTGCTCTCCTTTTTATCTTTTTTCCCGTAAACCCCTCCAGCGTGAAAACCACGCATTCATACTGGAGTGCATATTTGCCGATTACATTTCGAATTCTCCGTCGTGCCGGCCGGAGAGAATGCAGGGCGTAGGCCAAACAAGTAAATAATAATACAAAACAGCTGTGGCTTTGGGTTTAACCGCCACCCTGCCAACAGACCTTTCAGTCACAGAGACTGCTGGAGATGGAAAGAGAGAGAGAGAGGGAAAGAGAACCAGGGGGAAAGGGATGGAAAGAAAGAAAGCAAGAGAAAGAGAGAAAGAAAGACAGGGAAAGGGAGGGAAAGAGTGAGATCCCACAACACCCCTGATCCTCTGTCAGCTGTGGCACAGACAATAAGGACTGAGACAAAACTTACAGGATCTGTCCTACATGGTCACACCGGAGACAGCACTTACAGACTCTGCTCCATAGACAGCACTTACACACTGATCCTGTGTTACAGTCAAAGACAGCGCTTACACACAGACTGTGCTATAGTAAGAGGCAGCACTTACAGACTCTGCTCCATAGACAGCACTTACACACAGACCCTGTGTTACAGTCAAAGACAGCACTTACACACAGACTGTGCTATAGTAAGAGACAGCACTTACAGACTCTGCTCCATAGACAGCACTTACACACAGACTGTGCTATAGTAAGAGACAGCACTTACAGACTCTGTGCTCCATAGACAGCACTTACACACAGATCCTGTGCTATAGTAAGAGACAGAACTTACACACAGACTGTGCTATAGTAAGAGACAGCACTTACAGACTCTGTGCTCCATAGACAGCACTTACACACAGATCCTGTGCTATAGTAAGAGACAGAACTTACACACAGACTGTGCTGTAGTAAGAGACAGCACTTACAGACTCTGTGCTCCATGGACTGCACTTACACACAGACTCTGTGCTACAGTCAGAGACAGCACTTACACACAGACTGAGCTACAGCCAGAGACAGCACTTACACACAGACTGTGCTACAGTCAAAGAGATGGACACTTTATGCTGCACAGGGACACAGAGAAAGGCTTGCAGAAGAGTGATGAGAGCAGCACTGACATTGACTTCCACTGCGGCCACCTGTACCAGCAAGCAACGTGAACACAAGCCGGATTCTACAGACATCTGCCTTCATTGTTTTAATGTGGCCCCCCTCCTGCCTAGTGTCCCAAGAGCATTTATACTGCTTATTTTCCTTTCAGGGGGCCCCCTCAATATCTCTCTCTCTCTCTGTCTCTCCCTCCCTCTCTCTCTCTCTCTCTCTCTCTCTCTCTCACACACTTTCACTCTTCCTTGCTTTCCTCCAGTGCCCCTGCAACCCATTTTTTTTACCTTTAGAATTCTCCCTCCAAGCAGCTGTGGTAGGGAAGTTTGTTTGAAGGCCTCTAAGCTCAGAGAACCACTCGGTCCCAGAACGCAGGGTGGAGAGAGAGAGTGAGAGAGGAACGGGAAGGAGGGAGGGAGGGAGGGAGTGAGATTGAAGTCGAGAGAGGGAGAAAGAGAAAGAGGGAGGGAGGCACGGAATTCCGTCTGTGTTTATTTTGGAAATGCACCCACAGAGACACGGCACAATGGAACGTATGGCAGAGGGAAGACAGAGACGTATGGGGCGAGGGGGGGGGGGGGGGGCGTGTTCCTCAGAAATGTGACGCAGGGGCAGGAGAGGTTGGTTGGGGTTGGGGAGGGGGGGGGGGGGCGGTTGGAGCGGCGGGGACGGCGTGAGTGAGGCAGGCTGGGGGAAGGAGGAAGCTGGCCGGGCCGCTCAGCTCAGCGCTGTCATTAGCGGTTACAGAATAACTGCAGAAAAATGCACGGCCTGAGCCACCGCCAGGGAGCCCGGCTTTCCAGCGGCCCCCTTCCGTCCGTTTCCATGCCAGCACCACAGCCGGGCGTCCCGCCCCAGCCCTCCACCTCCCCCCCGCCCGCCCGCCTGCCTCCGCTGAACCCGAGTCTGCGGCTCCCCGAGACTCTCAGCGCTAACCCCCCCCCCCCCCCAAAAAAAACCGACCTTCCCATGCCTTCCCCCCCGGCGGCGCCTTTAAGCTACTTTGCAGAAAGCCTGTCGCACCATCGGGGCATTGCTGTGGACGATTGAGGCCCAACTGTGTGGAGAGACGCGGGGGGGAACGAGCGCTCTCTCCGGCCGGTCTCTCCGGCCTTCCGGTTAGTCTTGAGCTGGGGACACGCTCCGTAACCGCTGCTGCAGTCGGCCCGGCGTGAGTGCGCCATCGGGGCGTGGCCGACTCTCGCAGAAGTCCCGTTTTAAATAATGAACTGGGAGCCTTTCAGTCGGCACTTCGAGCCAATCAGTGTGCTGTACAGTTTTGACGTAGGGGCGCAGCTACAAAAGGCTGGTACCTTGCACTTGAATTGGGCCAAATATTCACTGGCATGGAGTTGGAGTATCAGTTTGGTTGTTTTCTGCCTATATACATATCGTTACTTATTGTGTACCGCAACTAACCAGTGGGTCTACACATGCATGCTAGTTATTTACCACGATGAGACCATTAGTCACTGACCGTTATTGACAGTTATTGACCGTTACTGACCGTTGTCAGATGACTATCATGCATCCGCAGGCTTGGTGTGTTCCCTGCACTAGTCGTAGCTGAAGTGATTAACAGAGCTCAAGTTTAGCCTTCCCTCTCTCCCAACACTGACACATAGCCAATGAGGCCAGCCAATCAGAAGGCGCAAGGGAGGACATATGACTCTCATCACGCCCTGTAGAGCAGGCTGATTGGTTACACTTCCTTGGAGGAGGATATTGGCCTTACCACCTGTGGTGAGGTCGTGGAACTGAAACTGAACAAAACTGAACCTGACCTTTGCCACGGTCCACAGCTGAGTGACCGACGGAGGTTGTTCCAAGCTAGACGGCCCGGTCAGGGAGCACCTGCGGGACTCCGGAGGCGATCGACGAGTTCCCAGGGACTCTGCTGTGCCTCTGCGGTCCTCCGGCAGGGCCTGTTCCTGACACGGCGGTATTTCGAGCGGGACACCGCGCGCCCTCGCGCGTCGGGCACAACAATGCCCTTCTTGTTTCGCCGATGGGACGCCCTGGAAACTGGCCGGACCCCGGTCCCATTTAACGCTCGTGGGACGAGAGGGGAGCAACGCACCGCTGCGCGGAGGGCCCGAGAGACCCGGGGAACAGGCGAGCGCTTGTCTGGCGCAGCCACTATGAGAGGAATGTGACAAAGTCCAGAGAGACGGCAGCTGCTTCCCGCCACACAGCTCGGCCTCGTTTCCGTGGAGCCCGCACCTCTGATCTCTGATCAACCTGCGACTTTCACATTCAACTGCCGTTTGATCGATGACATTCACTACAGCTGAAGCTGAATAATCCACGTCTCTTCAACAGAATGGCCAACTGACCTGCGGCAATCCATGTACCTTTTTGACTGCTCAAGTATATTTACCCTTTATAAATTCTAAATTGCCAAGTCCCTCAACTTTTTTTTCTTCTTCAGCAACTCTGAACAGGAGTCCAAGCCTTTGTGAACTCCGACAATTACACTGGCAGCACTGCCCTCCTGGGAAATGCAGTTCCAGGTCAGCTTCCTGCCTGGCAACTACAGCAGAGGCAGCGCTAGGCTTATTGTCACCTGTGGACATCTGAAGACACCGAGTCACCTGTGTATACATATGTTGCGAGGATTTTGTTCTGTGTCCTCTTGCATCATTAGCTAACGGGACTTGCGCAAGAGATTTTAGCTAGAAATTTGCAAGAAATTGCAAAGCAACAACACAGAAATGTCCCTATGATGACCTATCGTGTGCACATGATTTTGTGAATAAAATTGCAAGCAGTAGAAGTAAAAACCCTCAAGATGGCAGGATGTGAGGCTTTCTGCCGGACAGTCAACCCTCAGGCCGTATACAGTACAAATCCTCCCCAAATGAGTGGGAATTCAGTCCCCCCACCATGGCACCTGAGCCATCATCCCTTCTCTCTCCGTTACCCTCTCTGCTTCCCCCATCCGAGTACTGAAGAAAACACAACCGTAGGGAGAGGTTGTGCACTCTTCTTTAAAATACATACTAAAACCCTCAAGACAAAAACTGAAATTACTCCAAATTACGCTTAACCGCCGACCGCATTCAAACACATCATTCCCTCATTCAGGGCCAAACAGTGGTCACCTAGAGGACAGTGTCTGCCTGATGCCTGGGTCTGCTGACATCGTGTTAGCCTTTACCCCGCGTTCACACTATGAGCGCCTTGGTTTACGAGTCGCTCAAGTGTACTAGGCTGAGGGAGGGGCAAGAGCTTCCCGTTGTTTCCTCATCCTCATTGTGATCCCGTGCAGCGACAGATTGTCTGTTGAAGTGAAGAACGGCAATGCACAATATGACATTTACCTGTGGTTGAGCAATGAGACTGATAATTATTATTTGCTTTCGCTAGTTAGCGATATATCTTTCTCGGTTGCAATCTTACCAGCTACCGATCATCTCTCAATAAATAGATCGCTAGCATTAGCCATCCAGTGCTGTATAAAACTCTGTAGTAGAGTATTGGGGTCGATGCGACTGATTCCACCGACAGCCTCACAGGACCAGCCAGAGTAGATTTGTGGATCTCCTTCCCTCCCCTTCCCCCTCTCTTTCTCTCTCTCTCTCACTCTCCTGGTCCCTCACTCCCTCCCCATCCCTCCGTCTCTCAGCACCAGTGGGTGAGCACAGCCTTCCGGGAACATAATCCACTTTACCGTTCCTTACAGCGGAACCCGCCTCAACCACACATTTAGCCTTTAAAAAAGAATAAATAAATAAAATTCAACCATACACCAAAGATTTCACGAGAATTCAGGCAGCACGCAACAGCATGCAATACAACCCTGCCCAGCCCTCCAGTATGAATAATGTGTATATTTTCTGTCTGGTTATTGGTTTATATGTTGCAGAGACGTTGCATCATAGCGATGCTAAGGCCAGGTCTGGAGCAGGGGGAGAGGCAGCCAGACCTTCTCTCTTCTTGGATGTAGTCTGTGGGGCTGCGGCGCATTCTCCTCCACCGTCACCTCATCTCTCCTTCAGCACAAGACCTGTATAATAACCTCCAAACGCCTCCCCCCTCCCCCCTCCCCCCCTCCCGCGCCTCCCCCAGTTTCAACTTAATAAGATTTGCAGACACTTTGAAAATCCAATCAAGCGACCCAACTTAAGACTCGCGATCCCATTCGAGAACCTCTGTGAGGAAAATGAAGGAATGACGGGCGAGGAAAAAAAAAAAGAAGAAGTACGCCAGCGGTCATTTCGGGACACAGCAGGCCACAGCTTCCTTTTAGCCCGAAGGCTGTCTGCTACGGTCACACGCGAAAAATTTACATTCCACGAGGTGGATGCAAACCTTTCTCAGTACTCCACTCTATAGAAGTCAGCCCAGCACGGCAATAAAAAAAAAGGAATTCATGTTCCCGGATAGACGTCGTTATCTTAAACAAAGTACGCTTGTTCGGTGTGCCCAGAGGGGACTGGAACAGCAGGTACATAGCCTGGAGAAATATGATTCACTTTTTCTGCTGCACACACATTTTATTGGAGAGAGAACCTCCCCGTGAGTGTCCCTGGAGACGCTGTGAAAGTCGTATCATCTCTGGCGGATATCACAGGCAGGTGCCGAGCTCAGGTCTGATTCACCCTGCGCTCGGACTCATTTCCTGAGGGGAGTCATTTGGACGCAGGAGTCGGGCTCACAGCTTGAAGCCTCATTCTTCCTCCCAAGCCTCTCTCCAGATTAACCGCCCCGCCACGAAAAACCCCAGTGAGTTCATGCTGCGTCCAGTACGCTAGGTTTTTTTTTTTTTTACACACTCATGTGCTTGCTATTTGGGGGGGGGGGGGTTGGGCCTGGTGTTTGCCATTCCGTTACTCTGTGAAGCATTTCTGTGACAGTGTTCTGTGAAGAGCGCGACACAAAAATGAAATGAATTGAAATTGAGTAGCTATGAATTGTGGCACTCTGCGCAAGCTAATTTGAGGATGGAGGCTTTGCTAACCCCTAAAATTGGTTGATGCTCTCACGTGTCGTCGAGCCATTTGACTCATCTGATCTGAAGGCGATGCTTTTCGTTTTTCTTTTTGGCCGCGGAGAGCTGAAAGCCATTAGATCAGTTGAGATCTAATGATCAGGCGATTGGCGGGACAAGATGGCTCCACCAAAGATCCTCAAGCCTTGTTCTCGTGCCATCCGCTTGCAGCCCTTCACTTTTCCGTGACCTACGTTGACTGCCGTTCACAGAGCTGGAGAGTGCCGGTACAGGTGTTTATTTGCCCGTCTCGATGTTTCGAAAAGGCACCGTGTGCAGATCGCTCTGCATCTCTCAGTCTGTTGCATTTGAGGGCGTAAGCAGGAAGCTCTCCTCCCACAATGCATCTGGCTCCCTCCCGATGGCGGGATGGCCCCAGGGCGAGGGTTCGGAGCCAAGGCAGTTGCTGGCTCAGGGCACAGGTGGAACAGGGCGTGGATGGGCGATACCCTCCTCCCTCGTCATCTCAGACATTTCTCTGACTGTGAGTGAGGTGGTACCGGTGCAGTCCCCTTAGGATGTTTCACCCTCTCCCACATTTGAAACCACTTTTCCTGGAACCTTAAACTGCTGTGCATGCCATATTTTTAATAACAACATTCTCCCCAAATATGAAAAAAAGATGCATCAACACACACACACACACACACATCTCCAAATGGCAAAATGAAAACATTTCACAGGTTGAATGTCACAAAAATGTAGTCTCGCCCCCACACTGCTCAAGCCCATTCCATGCAAGAGTGCAGATATTGTCGGAGGACAACACACACCAGGGGCACCACATTAACTGAACGCAAAAGGCTTCTTTCCCCACACAGGACAGCGTCCTGTCCCCGGTACAGGGGAGTGCTGTAGAACCGGAGCATTCTGGCCAGATCACCCACATCGTTATTCTTTTCCGCCCTGCTGTTGACTGCTCCAGAGACGCACTTATCGGAACGGCACCGATGCGAACGGAGTTGGCGATAAGCGCCCACCTCCGTTCAACAGACTCCGCTTCCCACAGACAGCCGTCAGGGCAGTGAAAGCAACACTGCATATTGATACTCGGAAGATGACAGTTGCTGAGCGTAGGTAGCAGGGAAGTTGGGGGGGGGGGGGGGGCGGTAGTACACTGTATTAACACAGACTCACTGTCCTCCTGGCCTGCTTCACACAGGCATTGCCCCGGTTACTAGCCCCCTATAGGAGGTTTGCATTCCAGTCAGCCTTGAGCCTTCATATTGGGTCAATGACTAACCGCTCTGCACACACCACAATAGAAAGTAGAACTTTTTTTTTTTACTTTTGAACAACTTTTTTTTTTACTGAAATATTTCGGGGTTTTTTTGGAGGGGGCGGCTACTACGCATCCTTTTTGTTTGACTCGTTTGGTTCTTGGGAGAGAGCGGTCTCGTCCCTGCTGTTCGCTGACAATGGGACCCTGGGGAGCTGCCAAGGAGGCCATCCACTGTCTCATGCCCCCAAACCCCTCTGTGCCCACAATTAAGCGCCTGGAGACTGCAATTGCTTAATTGGAGGAAAATACTTTTTTTAATCCCAACTTCAACTCGGGTTTCTCATCAAATAATTTGACTTTTTCCCCCACTTTTTTGGGGAGGGGGGGGCTGTTTTAGAAGCCATAGGCGTTCTTTCTCTACTCATAGTATTTCTTTCTAGGCCTACAATAATCTAATCGGTTGCCATAAACGTAGCGATCAAACGTTATTGCATATCATATTAGTCATGTATCGCCTGCGATAAAGTTAGATTATCCGCACCCAGCCACATCGTCGTGAGGCACACGTGATCGACAATAATACGCTCTTTGTGCAGAATATTCCAAAATGCGCAAATTGAACAACACGTTCACTTTCTCCAGATCCCCTGTCCTTACTGTACCTTCAACGATATAGCGAGAAAACTGCCGCCGGTAGCCTCCCACACGGCTCTCATCGCCGAACCAGGCCTAGCTTATGAACGATTCCGCAAATTCCATTTTTAAAATAAGGGTGTCCTTTTTAAAAGTGTTTTGGCGTGACAGTCAGAAATATAAGTCAAGTCGGTGTGAATACGACGAATGACATTCCCCCGGCCTCTTTATTCGAGAGACCGCGTCTGTGCACGTACACCAGGGTCAGAGCGGCGAGAGAAGCGGTCTAGCACTCGGCCGACGCCGAGCGGACCACCGAGGACTAGAAAAATTAGGTCAGTCCATTACACTTAAAACTCAGAAACAGTGCACCATTTCACCAACTGCATCAAGACAAAGATCGATACGTTTACAAATATATAACACTAAATCGACAGTCGAGCATAGCCTACACACAAAAAATAACAATAATCTGCTGTCTCCCTGTGTCACATAACCCAGCACACGATCATGAGAAAGATATGGAAGTCCCGGAGACCGGTTTACCGTGAATGTGGCCGAGGTGTCCTCTACTTTTTTTTCCTTCTTGGGGGTAAACTTTCCGTTCAGTCTCTGTGCGAATTCCTTCTGTGGTAAACCACCCTGCAAACTAGGTCCTTTTCTGTGTTTTGAAAAGTCCGTAACCTTCGAGGTTAGAGGGGGGAAATGTCGCAAACACGGACAGGTTGTTTTAAATTAGGTCTCGAGCAGTCTGTTTGACCATTGTCGAAATAAATTCTACTACAGAACTTAAAAAGAAACAAGAGTGCATGCACAAGGGAGACTCAGACGAATCGCAGCGACGATTCCTCCTCAGACAGATAACGAATTAAAAAAGATGTTTGTTTCCAGCAGGGAAAAAATATTATTTCTCGCATTCAGAAACCCGTTTCAAATGTAAACGATCAAATACTATCCGTAGTTTTGATAATGACAGAAATGACAAGACTATTCTGACGTCTGGTTGCTAAATGTATCAAAATCACGATTTATTCTCGGTTTCAAGGTGCATCGCTTATTGGCAACGCTAGTCAAGTGAGGAGAGGGGGGGGTTCAGTTGGGTGGTCGTCCTCGAGGGAGTGAGAAAGGGTGCGCTGAGCGATAGAGAGGGGAGATGTCGGAAGTGGGGTCCCCTTCTTAGCTTCGTTTCCAGATGCAAGTCAGGCCAGTTGTTTTCCAGCGGTGTTTATCCGGCCTCTCGTTTTCGCTCGCTGTCTCTCTCTTTTCTCTGCTCGCCGTCGCCCTAAAGGAGACGGTGAGTGGTGCGGTGGTCTCCCTGCGGCCGTCTGAACACAGACAGCACCCGGACCCGAGCCTGCCCGTGTCTCCCTCTCGTAGCGCGCAGCGGACTAGCCCCGACGCTGCCAGCTCAGCGCATGCTTGCTGCTCCGCCCATCCACCATGGGCAGTCCTCGGCTCCCCTCCAAAGCGCTCTCTCTCTCTCTCTCTCTCTCTCTCTCTCTCTCTCTCTCTCTGTTCCTTCTCTCTCTGTCCCTCCCTCCCCTATACCTCCTGGCCGGTACACATTACGTCCACATTGTGAGCCTATCTTTTCTATTTTCCAGAAAGCAAAAGCCACATCACATCCACTGCTACACTGGCACTTCTTCTTTTGGGTTTTTTTTTTTTTGTCTTGTCCAGAACTCAACATTAAACAGGAAATTGTTGGCCTTCTTTTTTTTCCCTCTTAGGTCATATTTGGTATTATTAAATAAGCCCCTTCCTTCCTCCTCTTAGCCCCCATCCCCCCCCCACCCCCACCCCCACCCCCACCGCCCCCAACAGCAACTAAACAGCCCAACTGCTTTCACACTGTTGCACAGCCGGCTAATGAAAGTCCAGGAAGCTTCAGCATCCTGCTCTGAATGCTGCTCTACAAACTTAGCCGTCTCCTGGTGCGTCACTGTGATGCATACTCTGCTGGGGCAATGAGTGACCTGCAAGGCTGGGTACGGCCCCCCATTGCTGCATCTACCGGGCCAGTTCATATTCGCCTTACCAATCCACAGCTTCCTACAGGACTGATGGACCTCACTCTCATCCTTCATCTAAACTAAATGGCTGTAAGGCAGGGGTTCCCAAATTGGGGTCCGGAGACCCCCTGGGCATCTGTGAAGGAACCAAAGGACGGACTTCAGCAGAATGCACAGAATTATGTCCCCCTTTTAAGAATATTTTGTCTGTAATGAGTTAATTACACATTTATAAACTTACAGACGTATTTCCACTGTAACGCATGACATGTTCATTTTGGCGTTTTACCTGGTGCTTCTGCATTTTAATGTTATCTCCAAAATCAGGTCATAACCTTTCCTGTGTTCTAAATGGAAGGGGCAAATGAGTAGTGCGGCTCTATAGGGATTGCCGTCTTGTTAGACGTGGACGTGCCTCTGGCTTGTGAGCTGTGTGTCTGTCGACAGCACTGTTGCATAGACAAGTGAATGCAGGAGTTCTACCTGTATGTGTATGTTAGGACCATGAAACCGCCAGGAGTGTATAGCAGTGGCATAGGGTCAAAGAGGAGGTTACAGCGAATGCAATTTATTGAACAGCCTGTGATTGTTGAGGAATGGCTGTGTGCAGAAAGTCATAATGATGAGTCTTCTGAACCGTTCGACTTTTACCATTCTATACCCGGAGATAAACCCGCACATCATCAAAGACACAATCGCAATGAAAACGTCAGTGACATCAATGAACCTGCTCACTCGCGTTATCTCTGTTAAGTCTATCTGTCGAGGTTAACCTTTGTAGCGCAGCCTTTTGCGAACACACGGGTGACTCGCATGACCTACTCTTCACTTTCGAATGGTGTTCCTAGATCTTCATTCAGCGCCCATAGTGCGGTACCATAACAGCAGCTTGTTCCCCATGACATTTTCCAACGACACCAACACTGTATATGGAAAACCTGAGGTTTACATAACACCATTTCCACTCAGTCGTCGTGGGAGCATTCTGCAGAGACAGCACAATGATTGCAACACACCGTCTCTTTATCGCACCTTGCCGGCTCCCTATCAGAGCCGTAAACAACGTCTTCTCCTTTGGGGGGTCTGATGCGGGGCGCGCTTCTGTAAACCGCCCTATAGGATAATGGTGTGAAACTGTACCCGTTTTATTTACCTGGGCAGGTGGCAGGTCAGTGTCGAGAGGGGGAGCATAATTAAAATTAACTATTTACTGTTTAATTTGCAATCAAGGCTTATCCGGAGCAACTTGCGCAACATTTTAAATGGTATCCATCTACACTGCTGGGTATTTAATGAAACAATTTGGGGCGGTAAGAGCAGTCGTCTGGCAGTTGGAGGGTTCCTGGTTCAATTCCACCCTGGGTGTGTACAAGTGTCCCTGAGCAAGACGCCTAACCCCCAAATGCTCAGTGCATGATATATGGCAGCCAATTGCCATTGGTATGGGAGTATGTGTATGAATGGGTGAATGAGAAGCATCAGTAGTACAGCGCTTTGGATAAATTCCAACCATTTACCATTAACCGTTTACCATTTACCATTTATAATTCAGGTTCAGTACAGTTGAGAAAGGGTTGCAGTATCCTACCTGGGAATCATGTTTATGTCAATACAGTTTTTGAATCCTTGCTTTAGATTTAGATTTAGAGACCAGTGGGGGTGCATGTGTCTGAGGGGGGCACAACAAAATATTAAATGTTTTAACTTTTTGAAAACAATTCTTAATAATTTTTAATACTTCCTGTTTTAGACTACCAAATGGAGAAAAAAAAAAGTTTTTTAGTTTGGTGTAAATTTCCATGGTAATACTATGATGATTGTAGTTTATTACATATTTATATAATACTAAGTACACGTCTGGTCCACAGTATGCGGCACGTGATTTAAATATCACATCTGGTGTTCAGTAACTGCTGCATTGCAGGTGCTCTGTCAAGATTACGTATAACCATTTTATTGAAGGGGGGGTCCTCAGCCAGAAGGAGGTGACTTTCAAAAGCCTTGCATTTTCATATATTTGGGAAACCCTGTCTTAAGATATACATTTTCTCTTTTTTTTTTAAAAGAAAGAGTTGAACAATGCCAGTGCAGTTGGGGGGACATCCTGTGCTTGTAGTTCCACAGTGAACCACTAGAGAGCAGAGCGCTTGTCAAGGAAAAAAAGAAAACTTGTGCCGTACTCTTCTGGGGTCTGGCGTTTGGTTGTACACACGCAATTCTCCATGTTAATTCAGAGAAAGTCTGTCATGTTTTGCTTTTTTTGGGGGGGGGCGGGGGGGGGGCGAGGGGGGGGGGGGGGGGGTCCTGAGGCTATTCAAGGTGATGTTGTAAAGTGAAGCAGAAGGGTATTTTGTTCAGAGAAAAAGAACAAACACATTTTTTCCGTTTAAGCTTCTTTTTTCCATTTAAGTTAGCTGAACCAAAAGTAGAACTATAGATGAGTTCTGGTAACTGGTTCACTTCCAAATGGGCCAAACAGGAAGCACACTACAGGGGGCTTTAGTACTGAAGCCCTGTGAAATGACTGTTATTTAACCGGAACCAGCCCCTGGGGGGGCAGTGGGGAATTTCAAACCGTGTAACTTCACTGCCTTGCCTGTGTTATGTATTAGCTTTGCATGCTGCAGTTTGAGATCCCTGATTTAGTGGCTGAAACAGAACTAGCTGTTAGAAGAGGTGCTTTGAGCAAGAGATAGACCTGATGGTCTTAGCTCAGTTCTTTCCTATTGTTCTGCAAATGCAAATTCTGAAGCTTGATTCAGCCATGTCGTTTTTAAATTGATTTTAAAACTCAGGTGTAGTAGACATCAGCAGCTCACTATGTGCCATCCAGTCACCCAGGTTATTATTATGGTTATTATTATATTGTTGACCCACCCCCCCCCCAAATGGCAATGGAAGTGTATTTTCTAGATCACAAACATTGTATTCACTGCGATTGAAATGGCATCGGTATTCTACATGCCTTTCAAAGAGACTGTTTCCTTTCTGAGGTTTATGGTTCTCATTTCTGGCTTTACAATGGCAGGTTGTGGGTAATTCTGGGGTTATTCTTATTGTGTGGTCTAAAATCTCAAGTAACTCTAAAGCAACTTGCACAATGACTATATTTTCCAGTATATATGAACAGGTTATATATATATATATATATATATATATATATATATATGTTTTTGCATACTTCTTTCATTCTCAGTTCTCAGTGTAGGCTGTTCATTCATGTACCCATGATGTAATGTTGATTTAGGAAGGCGTGCCACAATTTCCTTGAACACAGGTGTCAGGTTGCATGCACCACACAATAGTCCCAACTGAAAATCTGATTAAATATATTTTTAAAGAATACTCAGGTAATATATACACATACAACCTCCGGAGGCAAAAACATGAGTGCACAAGTTGCTTTGGAAGTGTATTTCAA
Organism: Conger conger; assembly: GCF_963514075.1. Taxonomy (NCBI): domain Eukaryota; kingdom Metazoa; phylum Chordata; class Actinopteri; order Anguilliformes; family Congridae; genus Conger; species Conger conger. Next base: position 15,411,878 of record NC_083775.1, on the reverse strand, counting down.
GTGTTACCTGAAGTGTATTTTCTTGATTTCGACCCCCACTGCCACAACAGCAGTCATTGTAAAGCCTGCTGGTTGTCAGGAACTTCTAAATATAAAATGTCCTTCATCTTGCACAAAAACCAAGTGATACAATTAACAATAAAATACGTAAAGTGCAATAATGGGGGTTTTTTTTTCTTAAGAAATTGAACTGTCCCTTTAAATGTGCAAGTACTGCAGACTAACCTGGCCCAATTCAATTCAATTGTAATTGTATAGCGCTTTTTACCACACAAATTGTCACAAAGCAGCTTCACAAAGAGCCCAGGCCTGAGACCCCCTCAGAGCAAACCTAGGGTGACAGTGGCAAAGAAAAACTCCCTGACTAACAGGAAGAAACCTTGAGCGGAACCAAGCTCAGAGGGGCAGCCCATCTGCTTCTGGCCGGCACTGGGCAAACTGTGAGTCTAACAGTAGTGTTTATATGCAATATATAAATACATTACATTAAATGAATATATTAAATCACTAATTATACAAATAATTTATGGAGATAATAATTATAATAACAATTATTATAATAACAATAACAATAAATGAAGTTGATGAGTTGATGAGCACCATTTGCAACTTTTAGGATTGTTTTATACCAGGGGTCTCCAACCCTGGTCCTGGAGAGCTACTGGGTCTGCTGGTTTTTGTTTTCACCTTAAAATCAGCACCTGTTGAGACCCAGGTAACCAGGTGAGGTGAGTTAATTAATTAAATTAGAGCAGTTGATTATAGTTAATTGCAGGGTAAGAACGAAAACCAGCAGACCCAGTAGCTCTCCAGGACCAGGGTTGGAGACCACTGTTTTATACGGTGTGTGTATGCTTATTTAGTTTATTTAAATGAAAATGACCTAACCTTGTGCTGCCGTGGTTCATCCTGCAAAGGCAGGGGTGTTAAATTCTGGCGCTGGACTGTACCTCAAAAATATTCAGTGGCTGGAAGAATGTGTTCAGGAGGAGAGTGTGTCCGGTCCAAGGACAGAGGATGTTGCACAACAAGTCAGGCTCCTGCCTGTGATCGAGCATGAATTTGGTGATAAAAGCAGGCTCAAAAAAACTATTCCAGAGAATCAATACTTTATTCACAACACATGTCCTCCAAATCTTTCCCTTGTGTCCCAGACAACAAAGAATACACACAATCTTTCTTTTTTTTTTTTAATGATGTGAGTGTTTTGCTTGAAAAACAGAAAACAAGTTTCAGTTGATTAAGGTCTGGTGATACTTTTGACAAAGTTCAAAAAGAAATGTGGATTTCATATATGCCAAGCATTTCCAAACCCTCCCTGCCATACATTGGCAGTATGTATTGCATCTTAGGGTTCTAGTTGCTTGATATGGGCATGTATACAGATTAGCTCCTTGTTGAAAATGAGCCTAACATACACAGGGTGAAATTCGCACATCTGTTGACAACACGGTATGACTTGCCACAGATTAATCTTGTTTAAGGACCCCTGTTATATAACCATTTGCTCTTATCCCATAACTTCCTGCTAAAGAGCTGCCATTTCTCATTTTCATTTTAGGCCATTTACAGAGGCATAATAATGCAATCTGCTGTAATAAAGATAAAACTTAAAAAAAAAGAAATAATTTTAATGAAAAAATGGAGAAAACGAATAATGTATGAGCAGGGAGACTGCCAAACATCAACTTTTTCAGCATCAGGGCTAGCTAGTCACTGTAAATATGTTCTCAATTCACAGTCAAACTAATAAGGAAACTGTTTGCATGTTTCAGACAGGGCGATTCATTTTGTTTATGTTGTCCACCGAATTATGTATTGCATCAAGGACATGAACATTCACACATGAAAGAAGCTTGAGAGCCTATGGTTCTCTGAACATTTGCTCAATTTCCCAAGAGATGATAAATCATGCAGGGCGGCCTGTAGCGTAGTGGTTAAGGTAAAGGACTGGGAGATGCAAGGTTGGTGGTTCTAATCCCGGTGTAGGCACAATGAAATCTGCACAGCTGTTGGGCCCTTGAGCAAAGCCCTTAACCCTGCATTGCTCCAGGGGAGGATTGTCTCCTGCTTAGTCTAATCAACTGTACGTCGCTCTGGATAAGAGTGTCTGCCAAATGCCAAAAATGTAATGTAATGTAATACAGACTTGAAATGTAGAAAATGTGTGAAATAAAAACATTAAATATCAACTCAATCAGCCACTTGGGGGCACTACAGTCAAAATTCTAAATGATAGTCTTTTTAATTGTCATAAATCCGACAGCCTTTGTCCAATTCACACAATATTTGGTGTGAGTATTCCCTGGAAACAGCATTTTGCGTTTTGAGTGTCAGCATTGTTCAGCAATGGCAAAGATCATGAAAGTTATTTCTTAAATGATTTGTGCCAAATGTGGTAAATATTTTTTGTGGACCAGCTATATCGGACAATAACTTTGGGAACTGTGAGACAATGAATTTGAGATCTGATGTGGTCCATCAGATAAATAGCTGTAACTTAATGACCTTTTAAAAACTTGACCAGTGTTTGTGAGAGGCCACTCATCATGCCTCCCGAACATTTACCAAATTTGGCCAGAGGGGGCGCCATAGACTTCAAAAATGTGCCTCACATTAATGGATGATAAAATTTCGTGAAATTCAGTACTTTAAGGTACATACATTTTAAATTCATGTATTTTAAATTTTACATTATGGGATAGGCATCATATGGCCCATCCCATAATAACCCATTTCCCATAAATATTCATAGTTTTTTTTATTGCTTAACAGTATTTATAGTTGGTAGTCCCTTCAACCAAGCAGCACACCAAATATGCCTTAATCGACCAAATGTTGGCTCCATAATCAGTTACACAGTAGCCGCTTTAATGTAAGACAGTAACTCAACCATAGCCTAATTCACAACAAATTTGGTCAACATGTTTGTTGAAAAGAACTGATCATGGATGGAAAAGATCCTGAAAGTCCACTATAACTAAACTTTCACTAATCTGCATAATATGAAAACGTTTTTCCACTTGTTTCTTGACTGACTTGCATAACTTTTGCGTACCTAGCCGTACTTGGTAATTATGAACCAGTTATATCAGACAATAATGATGGAAGCTAGTAGGCTACAACCAATCTGAAATTAATTGGCTTTTACATTAAAGTTAAGTTACATTAAAAGTAATTCTCAAGGTCAAACTCATTCAACATTCATCACATTTTCACAAAACCCCATCATGACTGGTTAATATTTCTCTAATCAATAACCAATTTCTCATACACATCCATTGTTTTTCAATGTTAAACAGGAAATATTTTCTTGTAGGGCTGGGAACCACTGCTTTAGGCTTTTACCATCTTAAATCCCCCAATTGCTGCTTGCTATACGGTGGGCTCCTGAATTATGGGCACCCTTGCTATATATGCACAAAAAGTACAAGAAACTACAAAGCACATAGTAATTGACATGAGTTTTATTTTCTTGTATGAAGTCGTGTGCTTTATCATTGATTCAATGGAATCAACAATAGTTTTAAATTTTGCAAATAAAAATTGGATTTCCCCAAAAAAAGTTTCCCAATTATTTATTATTATCGCCTTCACAGTGCTAGGTGGTATGTTGAACTGTTTATGTATTATTATTATTTTTTGTACTCATTACCAGACTTGTGACGGTCAATTACAATTTTACTTTTCCCATGCTGATGGGTGACAAAGGGATTTTGCATGCTTGTCACCTCAATTATTTTATTCTCTAGTGAAATTGGAAGTGATGGAATGACACAATATAGTTCCTTTAGACTGGGATGAACTAAATTAAGTAAAATTGTATTGCTTGATTTTTATTTAAAATAATTGTTAGAGGTAATTTTGACACCTATGGTTTTTAGAAAAATAATAGATTACTCAATAAAAAACAGTGAAACACTAGAATAAATGTATTGAAAAGTATGTAGTTTTCCTATATGTTTGAACATAACATATATTATTTGTGCTGTTTACTAAATACAGCCTTTTTTCTGAATAATTATATTTCTGAATAATAATTCTGAAACCTACTTTTTTCATAAATGTGTTTGAATTGGTCAATGAAAGATGCAGCAACCGGTAGGCTGCCCTTCACTGGCCACTGTAACCCAAGACTACAGTGGTATGTCATTACATTACATTATTGGCATTTGGCAGACATACAGTTGATTAGAATAAGCAGGAGACAATCCTCCCCTGGAGCAATGCAGGGTTAAGGGCCTTGTTCAAGGGCCCAATGGCTGTGCAGATCTTATTGTGGCTACACCGGGATTAAGGCCCGGACACACCAAACCGAAGGTCGGCCGTCGGACGTCGGTGGCGCCCTGTCGGCCGAGTCTTTCCGGTGTGTCCCGCACGCCGACACTCCGTCGGCGTGTTTTGGAGGGCTCCGACTGGCTGGTGCACTGTATAACGGGGAACCACCTGAGACTGTTATGACAGCCATGCAAATATAACATTACACAATTTTTACAGGTTATACATTCTTCTTCTGAGTGTGATTACAAATAGCTAGCCCATCTTTATGTTCGGGACTGTTGTGGGTGTTGTTCATGCTAAGTTTGTAATGTGGTCGGGGGTCATTTACATCTACATGTCGGGAAGTGTGAAGCGGAAGTTTGGGGGGGGGGGGGGCATCATCACTGAAATCCCCTTTTCTGAAATAGAAATTCCCACTGGTGCTTTCACTCATTTTCTAGATGTTGTAGATTTCTAGATGTTATAGTCTCCCAGGTGAACAGAAAAACATAAATAACTGAATAATACCTGTGCGTGAAAGATGATTACCAACCTAGGTATGGCTTACTTGCAAACTACTGTGATTCTTTTTTTTCTTTTCTTTTTTTTTTGATCAATCGGTGGGTCTCTAAAACGTTTGTGTGATTGGTTTTACTGCATGTTGTTGAAACCAGATTTTCCTGCCTCCCCTGCCCCCCACCCCCCGGTCTGCGCACCCCGGTGCCCCCGGCGGGTCTTCAGACCACCCACTGAGTTGACAGGCTGCCACCCCCGAAGCGAAGCAGCGTGCATTCTTTGCCGCACATCACGTCAAACCAGACTTTTTTTTCTCCCCCATCAAATGGATTTTAAGGGGAGCGGGTTAAACGATAACAGATTATTGTAGCCTAGCTATGTAGCCATGTCTACGTGCGTTAACATCCAGCAATAGAATATATACGGCTCTATGCGCTTTTTATACTTAAGGAAATCCTTAAGGAATTAAATAACGGCAGGCTAGTAAATAGAATGTAGCCTCCACCCGTTTGATCAAGGTAGCATGGCATGTGGCACTTTTGTTTCCATTTTGGCTAGCATGCTAGCTTGCGACTACCGCAGTCGAATTTATAATTTCAATGTGTACTTTAATCGTTAAAGAAAAATAAATATACGACATCTGCCCTGTCTTGCGAGCCGTGTGGTAGTGTTCTTTCGTCAATTTAAATAATGCTAAATAAGAGTCTACATGCGCTTGTAGCGTCGCCGCCGAGAACACGTTTCCGGATGTAACCTACCATTACCGCTCCCATTTTGTGACTGTTTGTGTGTGCAACTCCGCTCCAACAGGGCAGGAGTGGGCGATTAGGTAACTCGGTCTCTTTTCCCCCTCCTACTTTCATACACCCAAAATGGTGTACAAGTTCAGCTGTTTCAATGTCAGCTTCCCCTCCCTGCACCCCCGCCCCCCCGAGTTGTTGCTGTTTTTCAGCCCCTGCCAACTCGTCAGCTGATCCCGCTCGTTCACTTCATAGTGGCGAATGAAGACGGCGCGCACGCCCTTAACACAAGCGTTCTCAACGGCTCATTCACATTTTCTCCACTTCGACGTAGATAGAAAATAAGAGTTTGCCATTTAAAAAATAAATAATAATAATATTTAAACCGATGAAATGTCATAAAGCTCGAGCGCACCATTGTACGATCGCTCATTGTTCGGTGCTCAACATAGATTATAAGTTTAGTAAATCATTTCCTCCCTCCAGCTACTATTTTATGCACCACAAAATGAGTTTTCTTAGCGCTCGTAAATCTCATAGTTGTCCCCCCCCTTCCCAAACCTGGTTTAAATAGTCCTTTGTTTACATGCAATCCCTTACTCTGCGGAAGGAGGCATTCGTAGTGCTGTGTGATTCCAACCAGCTGTTTCCCGCCTTGAAAGACATCCGATCAGCTGCAAATACACACGTACATGCAGCAAGAGAGAGAGGGAAGAGAGAGGGAGGGAGACGGAGAGCGCCTCAGCTGGAAGTAGAGTAACATTACAACTCGGAACACTTGGCTATATACATATGCACAGACGAGCGAAAATATATATCAGGAAATTTCGTTGTTGGGGAAAAAGAAAACAATTACATTACGGGACGGATCAGAAGGATTTGCACGCACAATAGGGGAGTGCAGCAGCAACAACAGAAAATTACTATAATAATAAAGGAAGAAACGAGGATTCAAAACTGGAGAGAAAAGCATGGAGTATTTTATGGTACCAGCACAGAAGGTGCCTTCCTTGCAACATTTTAGGAAAACGGAGAAAGAAGTGATCGGGGGTCTTTGTAGGTGTGTATGCGCTGATTTGTTGCACCCTTTATAGATGAGCCATTTATGTTAATTACCTGCGTATTGTGCTTTTCCTACCAGCAAAAGCGATGTAGATCTGCCAACATGCTTGATTGGATTTGTATGTTATTGTGTACGCCAGTATAGCCTGGAGTGGGACCGATATAACTGTGATTAAGACTGGGTTAATTGTATTAATTAGATGCTGCACCGTTTAGTACTAAAGGGGGGCACGGCGTATTACCGTTACCTTGTCAATTTCTTTGTGAAATCGATACATTTTGTGTGTAACAAACATAAACCACGTGGTCTGATCCTACACCACGCTGTTGCCCCGTCGCGAGGCTCCAGGGGAAGCGGTTTGATCGTATCTTTTTCCAAAAATACAATCATGTACCTCGTAGCTTTTCCTTCATTTTTGAAATGATAAAAAAAAACAAAAGGGGGCTTAGACGGGCCATTTCCACGTGCTGCGTGCTAACGCTGCAACAGCTATTAGTCCGAGCATTGTGGCTTCGGGATTACCGTTTCGCTAAACGGGGTTGAGCGGGCTGAACTTCTTGTGGGCAAATGCGGCCATGCTTGTGGCGTTTGCTTAAGTGGCGAGAGCTCGTGCGTCGTCTCCCTTTTCGCACCGTGCTCATTTCCACCTAGAAGTCGATTTCGCGACGGGGGGGAAATCACATAAACGCTGTGTGTATGCGAGGAAATCCCCAAATCGCGGGGTTTTATTGGTTTTTATTTCGCCGCTGGGCACACCGTGTTGCACTGCGTCCATTATCCCCGCTGCCCTGCCATGCTGCCGCATGGACAGGCGTAAAGGAAGCCGAGTCGCATTGTTCTAATGGCGGAGAGCTCGACTGTGATATTTTTTTTTTACAGCGAAAATGCCGAATCGTCTAACCGACATTAAGCTGCGGACACTTGTCTTTTTTTCCAGTCGATTCCGCGCGATAGTATCGTAGAGGTAATTATAAAGTGGTCTTTTAATGAAAAGGGGGTGTGTATTGTGAAACAGGCCCGTCAATGCGTCTGCAACCTCTCTCGAAGGAGGCGGAGGGATCGGAGGCCATTCAAGTGCACGCAGTCTGGGAAACGTAGTCCCTCACTTGAATGTAACGAACGGGATCTTGGGAATTGAAGGATGTTGAGGACCTGGCGATCAAGTCAAAAATCACTTGGCGTTATAAATAAACGATTGATTGCTTTTTCGAAAATAGCATTTTTAATTTCATTAATTCGATTGCTATAGCTCTCTGTCCCCCTGTAAAACGGTAGGCTATGTCCATGAGCTACACAAACCTCATGTTGGTCTCAGCTGACAAAGAGCAAGTGACAAAGGGCAATGCAACTACCTGAATCAAGCAATTCAGATAATTCTGTTATGTAGAGGGATACAGTGAGCTGCACACAAGTACAGCTCTTCCGCACAATCTTAAGGCGTATGTAACACCAAGCCTCCTTTTTTTTATTGTGCACATTTCATTTATTAAATCAAGTCACATGCATGCATACTCCTTTGAACGAATACTTACAAATACACAATAATGCACCAACAGTAACAATTTAGTATTTTTAGCCTTCTAGTTCTAGTGGTTTGGCATACATTCTTTGTCTCAAATGTGATCATATTTCAAATTAGAGAAGCTACCTGCCTGGTTCCTGAGCTGTTCAGTGTTTTGTGCACCTGAGAAGATGACAGCTCAGGGATGAGGGCTTTGTTCAGTCAACAGCTGACCTGGATCCACAGTTTATTCCGACTGCATAGCTGCAGTTTCACCGGGAAGATTTCTTAAAATCTATTTTGGTTCACAAGGGCTCTCAGTGCATGCCTCCCTCGAGATCACCTTTGATTCTGCTGCGAGGATGGTGCGTTACTGTTCAGCTCTGTAAAATATGCAGCTGAGAGCACGGCGTGTGTTAAGAAATTAAACTGAATCGACCAAACTAGTCCACCGTGTCAAATAAAACCCCCCCCCCACCCTCTCACTTTCTCAGCATCCTGCTTGAATTACACGAAGCCTCCCGTTCTGAATAACTGGACACAGTGCCGACCTCTCACAGGTAGCATTGCTGTTATATTTCGGTGAGTGTTTCTGAGCTAGAGAACTGGCCTCGGTAGAGTCGGATGTCAAACACTGGATTATTTGCAGGGGGTGACGGGCGGTCCCTCTGGCTGGGACACTTCTCTGAGCCGTCCATTGGCCCCTTCTGATTCTTCTGCTTGGACACCAATGCTGCTGCAAGATGGCAGGGACCTGGGCGAGGTGGGGCTGGGCCGTAGCCAAGGGTCTTAGCCAAGGGTCTTGGGCAGGAAGGTGGGGCCCTGTCCGAGAAGGCGGGGTCTTGGGCAGGAAGGCGGGCCCTGTCCGAGAAGGCGGGGTCTTGGGCAGGAAGGCGGGCCCTGTCCGAGAAGGCAGGGTCTTTGGCATGAAGGCGGGGTCTTAAGCTGGATGGTGGGGTCTTGGGCACAGTGCCTGTCCTGCATAGTTGGACAGACGGCTCTGTTCTCCAATGCCGTGGAACGCTCTGTGATTCTGCAGTGGGGTTCCTGGTCAGTGCGTTTGTGCGGTGCGGTTCTGCGCTTGTGGGGGGCGTTTGTGACCGGGGGAGGGGGGGGCATTCCTCGCACCGTCACGCCGGACGAGGCGCTCCGCTCCGTTTCGGCGCCCGCTGCCCCCCCTGCTCCAGATGTGCGGGCGGCACTGCAGTCAGTGCCAGGACGGCCTCACGCGTGACCCAGGACGTTCCCCGCTAGCCGCGGTTCCCAATCAACAGCGGACGACGTCGCAGAGACGGGCCGGGCCTTACTAATAATTGACAGTTTCGCATTTGAGTTGGTGGGGGGGAGGGGGACAAAGGGGCAGCAGTAAAATAAATGATGTACACAAAGTTGATAATGTTAGTGCAGGCCCCAATCCATCCCAATAAACAAGGCGGCTTGAGCCTTTAATCAGCGAGTTGCCCTTCGTCTGTATTTTCGTTTGGTGCCAACTTGGCCATTTTACAACCGCTTTCCCCCGCTGTGTTTATTTCAGTGCTCTGATCCCTGGGACTGTGCTCTGACCTGTGGAGTACTGCCAGCCTCTCTCCCCTCTCTCTCATCTCTCTCTCTCCTCTCTCCTCTCTCTCTCTCTCTCTCTCTCTCTCCCTCCCTCTCTGTCTCTCTGTCTCTCTCTCCCTCTGTTTCTCTCTCCCTCTGTTTCTCTCTCCCTCTCTCTCTCTCTCTCTCTCTCTCTCTCTCCCTCTCTCCCTCCCTCTCTGTCTCTCTGTCTCCTCTCCCCCTCTGTTTCTCTCTCCCTCTCTGTTTCTCTCCCTCTCTCTCTCTCTCCCTCCCTGTTCTCTGTCTCTCTCTCCCTCTGTTTCTCTCTCTCCCTCTGTTTCTCTCTCTCTCTCTCTCCCTCCCTCTGTTTCTCTGTCTCTCTCTCCCTCTGTTTCTCTCTCTCCCTCTCTGTTTCTCTCCCTCTCTCTCTCTCCCTCCCTCTGTTTATCTGTCTCTCTCTCTCCCTCTTTGTTTCTCTGTCTCTCTCTCTCCTTCTCTCCCTCTGTTTCTATTTCTCTGTTTCTCTGTCTCTCTCTCTCTCCCTCTGTTTCTCTCTCTGTTTATCTGTCTCTCTCTCTCCCTCTTTGTTTCTCTGTCTCCTTCTCTCCCTCTGTTTCTATCTCTCTGTTTCTCTGTCTCTCTCTCTCCCTCTGTTTCTCTATCTGTGTTTCTCTGTCTCTCTCTCTCTCCCCCCTCTCTCTCTTTCCCCCTCCTCTCATTGTTGGTGGAACATCCCATTTGTTGTGTTTTTTTTCCGATGGGGAAGTGTTGCTACCCTTTTGTACTGTACAGTTGTCTTCAACCCCCCCCCCACTCTCCCAGAAGAAAGGAAAGTGGATTTTGCAGAAGAGAGTGACCCTCTGGCGTGAACCTGACTGGAACTCTTCAGTCGTGACTCAATCTCGCGCTGCATCAGCTCACCCAGTTGTCCGGGGTAATTACGGTTAATGACGGCGCTTCCTGCTTCTCCAGGTGGGGAGGGTGAAGGGGGCGCCGTGGCCCCTGTGTGTGGGCTGTGCGGAAGCAGAGCCCCCCCCCCCGGCCCCCGCCCCTCTGTTCAGGGCTGGAGCATTGTTCCCCGTGTTTGCACTGAAAACAGCTGAGCGTTCACTGATAAGGAGCAGAGCTCACGGCTAATGGGCCTTCCATGGTGCCCGTCTCCCAGGAGGGGTCTGCTTCTAATTAATATACAGGCCTCATGTTCTCCGACTATATATTCTACCATCATAACTACCCTGTCCCCAGACGCTCCTCGTTGTACACACACACACACGCACACATACGGGTATTTTGGGGTCTGTGGAATGTATCCCTTTTAAAAAATAATTATCCGAAAAATTTCAGAAGAATGCGATGCTGCATCTGAAAACAGATTTGATAAAAATGGAGAGTAAAGGCCTTGTTTTCCAAGCCTAGTTTCTCTTCCCCATTGGTCAGCTTGCCGACCTGCTGGCAGGGCCGTTAATATTGCCAGATCTTCGCCGAACAGCCGGGCTCTGGCCTTGTCAGTCAGTCTTGCAAAGCCTGTCGCACACAGCTCTTAGTCAGAATGCTTGCTCAGAGCGGGATTGGAACTCCGGGACAATAGATTGGAACTCCGGGACAATAGACCTGGAACTCCGGGACAATGAATTGGAACTCCGGGACAATGGATGGGAACTCCAGACGTTCCGTAATCTGTTGCGATCACGGTGCAGCAGACTCTGCTCGGGGGGGGTCTGTGAAACCACAGACACTCTGCACCACTCATGTTTTCACAGACTATTTTTCACTCATTACTCACCCCTCCAAAAAAAAAACAAAAAAACATTTGTGAACAATGTTGTTTTGGTTTTGGTTGCAAAGTCCCAATGGTGCTCGTGCTTTGGCAAGCTCAGGAGAACATTTTTCTACTTCCACTTTCATTTTCTGTGTGTGTGTGTAACTGAATGTTTTGCTTTGAAGTTCAGTTCACGTTCTTGGTTCGTGTTCAACGCTGATATTTGATATGCGACCATGGTGACGGTCCAGATTCCGAAGTCTTGTGAATTTAATAACCGACCTGATTAGAACCGTACACTGAAATCAGTCTGCTGCTGTGATTTTTCGGCAACATTCCAGCGTGTACTTTTTCGTGATTAAAGAGGAGTACCCTCTGTCGAAACGGGAAGTCTCCAACGTCTGACTTCCTGTGTCTGACTTCCTGTGTTGGGCTGTAGTGGATTTACCCCCCTCCCCTCTCCGTAGTCTGGCGAACATCCCCCTGAACCCCGGAGACGGCGCGCGACCAGGAGCGCCGCATCCGCCGCGAGATCGCCAACAGCAACGAGCGCCGGCGCATGCAGAGCATCAACGCCGGCTTCCAGTCGCTCAAGACCCTCATCCCACACAGCGACGGAGAGAAGCTCAGCAAGGCGAGACCCCCTAGACTAGCCACGGCGTGTGTGTGTGCGTGTGTGTGCGTGTGTGCGTGTGTGTGCGTGTGTGTGGGTGCGTGGTGTGTGTGCGTGCGTGTGCGTGTGTGTGCGTGTGTGTGTGTGTGTGTGATGTCTAATATATATACACTCAGTAACCCTCATCCCACACAGCGACGGAGAGAAGCTCAGCAAGGCGAGAACCCCTAGCCACGGCGTGTGTGTGTGTGTGTGTGTGCTGCGTGTGTGTGCGTGCGTGCGTGCGTGCGTGCGTGCGTGCGTGCGTGCGTGCGTGTGTGTGTGATGTATAACATATTTATATACACTCAGTAACCCTCATCCCACACAGCGACGGAGAGAAGCTCAGCAAGGCGAGACCCCCTAGCCACGGCGTGTGTGTGTTGTGTGGTGTGTGGTGTGTGGTGGTGTGTGGTGTGTGGTGTGTGGTGTGTGTGTGTGTGTCTCTGTGTGTGTGTGTGTGTGTGTGTGTGTGTGATGTATAATATATATACACTCAGTAACCCTCATCCCACACAGCGACGGAGAGAAGCTCAGCAAGGCGAGACCCCCTAGACTAGCCACGGCGTGTGTGTGTGTGTGTGTGTGTCTGTGTGTGTGTGATGTATCATATATTTATATACACTCAGTAACCCTCATCCCACACAGCGACGGAGAGAAGCTCAGCAAGGCGAGACCCCCTAGCCACGGCGTGTGTGGTGTGTGTGTGTGTGTGTGATGTATAATATATATACACTCAGTAACCCTCATCCCACACAGCGACTGAGAGAAGCTCAGCAAGGCGAGACCCCCTAGCCACAGTGTGTGCGTGTGTGTGTGTGTGTGTGTGTGTGTGATGTATAACATTTATATACACTCAGTAACCCTCATCCCACACAGCGACGGAGAGAAGCTCAGCAAGGCGAGACCCCCTAGCCTAGCCACGGCGTGTGTGTGTGTGTGTGTGTGTGTGTGTGTGATGTATAACATATTTATATACACTCAGTAACCCTCATCCCACACAGCGACGGAGAGAAGCTCAGCAAGGCGAGACCCCCTAGCCACAGCGTGTGTGTGTGTGTGTGTGTGTGTGTGTGATGTATAATATATTTATATACACTCAGTAACCCTCATCCCACACAGCAACGGAGAGAAGCTCAGCTCAGCAAGGGAGACCCCCTAGCCACAGCGTGTGTGTCTGTGTGTGTGATGTATAATATATTTATATACACTCAGTAACCATTTTATTAGGTATTTATTACACTTATTTTTTTCTTCTGTTGCTGTAGTTTCAACTGCTGTGTATTCACAGATGCTCTCAAGTTCAAGTTACTTATTTGTACCCGTAGGTAAATTTGTTTGCAGAGAGAGTCACACAATACTTAAAAACACATAAAATACAACAAGCGTATAAAGTGCAGGGTGCAAAAAGTGCTCAGGGGTTCCAATCCTCCAGTGAAGAACTATGAGCACTTCACACGGTCACTTATAAAGTTTCTCCTGCATACCACTGACATTTGCCTTCCCGTCAGCTTGAACTTGGTCATTCCCCTCTGACCTCTCTCATGGAAAGGGGCGTGTTCGCCCACGGCACTGCCGGTTACTTGCTGTCTCGCACCATTCTCTGTAAACTCTGTGGCACCAACAGTCATTCCACTGTCAAACTCACTTAGATCACGTCTTCCCCATTCTGACATTTGGCCTGAGCAACAACTGAACACCTTGACCGCGTCTGCGTTGAGTTGCTGCCGCACGATTCGCTGATTAGACATTTGCACGAGCCGGTGTACAGTCTTACCTAATAATGTAATGAAAATAAATCATTATATAAATTGAATGGCTCCCTCTTCGCAGGCGGCCATCTTGCAGCAGACGGCGGAGTACATCTTCTCCCTGAGCAGGAGAAGACCCGGCTACTGCAGCAGAACACACAGCTCAAACGCTTCATCCAGGTAAGACCCCCCTCCCCCCTCCCCTCCCCTCCCCTGGGGTGACGCCCCTGTCACTGGGAGGACGTTACCAGGTTTCCACGGTCCTCGAACATGACTGGAATCACGCGGCCGAATCGTGAGGGGAAGGACGTTCTTTCGGCTTCGCCTGCGGAAGACTTTGGGCCGATCGTCTCCTGGTCCATGCCCCGCATAATAGTGTTCCCCGAGAACAGAGGTCTGCAGTGAAACCCTGGAGGGGCTGCGGTGTTTGGCCGTTTTTTCGGTGCTTTTCCCGACACTCGAGTGCTTAATTGGTCATCGATCGGCTGAAGAGCCCTGCCTGCCGTTGTCCAAATTGGCTGTCGATTGGAAGGGGAATTGGCAGAAGCAGAACCTGCTGACGCTGCAGCCTGTAGTACCGGTCCGTTTCGACTCCACATTGCGGATTTGGGTTTGGACCTGTAGTCTACCGTCTCCCTCATTCACTCTCTCTCGCTCGCTCTTCCCCTGGAGTTCCCTGTGTCGGTGCTCTTTAAAACGCATTCACAACAACTTCCCTGATCGCCCTCGCTCTCTTAGTCTTACGCTCTCTTACGCTCTCTCGCCCCCTCCCTGGCAGGAGTTCAGCGGCTCCTCGCCGAAGAGGAGGCGCACAGAGGAGAAGATGAGGGATCGGGTCCCCGGACATCCTGGAGGAGGAGAAGGTGGAGGACCTTCGGCGGGAGATGATCGAGCTCCGGCAGCAGCTGGACAAGGAGCGCTCGGTACGCATGCTGCTGGAGGACCAGGTGAGGGGACTGTGTGTGTGTGTGTGTGTGTGTGTGTGTGTGTGTCTGTGCTGTTCAGGTGAGGGGACTGTGTGTGTGTGT
>NC_083775.1:15329182-15394369 GCF_963514075.1 Conger conger | reverse complement strand
CCTTTTTTATATATGATATATATATATATATGCGTATATTCTGTCTTTCTTTCACTAATCTTTATTTGGTTGGTTTGTTTGTTTGTTCCCCCCCCCCCATGTCCAGACGGCTTTGTTTAGCTTGACACTGTGAGCGTTTGAAACGTAGAAACGAAAATGGTTCCGCACTCCTGGCTTCTGACTTAGAGGAAATGTGTCCGTTACGTGGAGGGGGGGGGGGGGGGAGTAGCTGTGGCCGGCCCGTATGATCACAGAGGGGAGGGTTTGGCGGGGAGCGCACTTACCGTTTCTCTCTCTGCGGGGAAGGCCCTCCACGCGGGTTGGGCCCCGGTTTACGCGCCTCTGAAACTGTACCGGGCTCCACCGTTCCTACGGCACTTCTTCCTTATTGTTCCTTTTTGGTGTTTTTTGAATCGTGCGTACGCTTTTATCGGCTCCTTCGCGTCGCGTTGAATAAGCTAACCTTCCGGTGCGGCCTCTTCCCGCCTCCTTTCTCTGCGCTTAATTCTTTGTATGTTTTTCCTGTTCTAAAGCGTTTCCCCCGTCTCGCCCCGTCTTTGTGTGTGTGTGTGTGTGTGTGTGCGTGCGTCTGTGCGCCCGCGCGTGTTTTAGGGTCGGGGGTAACCGAATCGCCCTCTCTATGCATTGTGCCGTACGATTGATTTGCGGCGACGTGGTGTTTTTTATAGCGGATGAATTTGTGTAAATAGCGCTGCTCCTGTGCGAAGCCTGAGAGAGCGAACGTGTGCGCACGCACACGCGCGTCTCAGGCCCTGTAGAAATGAGGGATTCTGGGAGGGAGGGGGATTTTTTTAACACACCCACACAACGGGGCATTAAATCAGACCTACGTGCTTCACACAGTGCTCAGGTCTGGGGGGGCGCACAGAGAAACACAGGGTCCTCTCCTTTGGGGGGGTGCAGAGCACTTGGGGAGTAGGGGGGTGCAGTTTGGTGTTAAACTCACCCCTCCCCACCCTCTCAGATGTGGCTCAATGGGACTCCTGTCGGTTTTTACTTCTTGTTCTGATGTTCTGATGAGCTTTTCATACTCAACCCCACGTCCTGTAGCGCTACTCAACCCCACGTCCTGTAGCGCTACTCAACCCCACAACCTGCAGTGTCTGTAGCGCTACTCAACCCCACGACCTGCAGTGTCTGTAGCGCTACTCAACCCCACGACCTGCAGTGTCTGTAGCGCTACTCAACCCCACGACCTGCAGTGTCTGTAGCGCTACTCAACTCCACGACCTGCAGTGTCTGTAGCGCTACTCAACCCTACGTCCTGCAGTGTCTGTAGCGCTACTCAACCCCACGACCTGCAGTGTCTGTAGCGCTACTCAACTCCACGACCTGCAGTGTCTGTAGCGCTACTCAACCCCACGTCCTGCAGTGTCTGCAGCGCTACTCAACCCCACGTCCTGAGGGCCGCAGTGTCTGTAGCGCTACTCAACCCCACGTCCTGCAGTGTCTGTAGCGCTACTCAACCCCACGTCCTGAGGGCCGCGGTGTCAGCAGGCATTTGCTTCAATCCTGTTGTGCACCGCGACACCTGATTTCACTAATTGGCTTATTATCTCAACCAAGCCGGTAAAATAATGGCTGAAATCAGGTGTTGTAGCGCACGGGTAGGAGCAAATTACGTTAAAAAAGTTGAGTAACGCTGTCGTATGGGGTGGGGGGCGGATGGACGGACGTAGGAGAGGCGGTGTGGTTCGTATGAAACATTCCAAGATTTATACTTCTTTAATTGTTTTCTATTTTGTTGTAAATTTTAAGCTAAGCCCCGCCCTGAAGGCTGAACATTATCTTGACAATGAATGATTTGCCAGTACTCGCAAGTCCAGCGTTTCCATTCCAAGGAATGTTCTCAATCTGCTGGGATCTTTTTGCAGCCCCCCCCCACTCTTCCGAAAAACGCATGCCTGTGTGGGGTCAGCAGAGGTCACTGTGAGGTCAGGCGGAAGGGA
This sequence comes from Conger conger, assembly GCF_963514075.1. NCBI lineage: Eukaryota > Metazoa > Chordata > Actinopteri > Anguilliformes > Congridae > Conger > Conger conger. The sequence continues at coordinate 15,392,399 of NC_083775.1, read as the reverse complement.
TCTGCTGCTACCAGCTCACATTCGGGGCAATTACAGATGCAGCTGTTTCAAACCTACAGGAAAACAGCCAAAACAACACATTTCCATTTGTTTTTAGCAGGGCAGCTGGTGGGGTGTCGTGGTTTCAGATCATTGAAATGCTTTGGATCTCCTGTATGTTTAAAAAAAGAATTTTTAAAACCCATGCTAAAGGAAAGCATTTCCTCTAATGAAGCCATGGGGTCGTTCTCTTTTTTTAATTTTTTAAACATTTTTAATTTTTTTTATGGTTGTCTTTTTTTTTTTTCTACTATTCAAATATCCTCGTCAGAAACATCAAAAACATATCAAAGTGTTTTTCTTTTTTTGGTTTGTGAAGGGTTAAAGGGGGGGGGGAGGGGTTAAGCTCTAGCACTTACTGTAATTTTAGTGGAGAAGCAGATTCTTTTTCTTATTAAAAGAAAGGACCCTTCCACAATGAAGCTCTTTTCTGCTGTGAGTTAAAACCGGACAGCTGTGTGATTCCTCTGACCTGCCCCCTCTCTCTCTCTCTCTCTTTCTCTCTGTCTCTGTCTCTCTCTCTCTCTCCTCCTGTGTCTGTCACCTTCCTTTTTTATTTTGTTTTTAGATTCTGTTGGACAGAGTGTCTGCCCTCATGATCATTGAAGCTACTATATTTTGTTTAAAAACCTGGGGGGAAGAGGCGTGTGCCTTTGTAAAGAAAGAATAATAAAGTTTGTACTTTGTTTTTTACAACTTTTGTTTCCTTGCTTGGCTTATTTATCTATTTTACTGAGTACCGTTCAAAATGTGTGCTAATAATGTCATTTATGAACTGTAATGCACAGTGTTGTCCACTAGGGGGGACATTATTTCAGGTCCATTGTAGCAGGCTTGATTTGACTGGTGACAGTCTGTTAATCCTATCTGCAGTACTGTGGCCTTGGCTGTTACTCATTCACGGGTGTGCCCAAATCAGCCAACTATGGTGTCCTCAATAATAATAATAATAATAAATTTTATTTGTATTGCACTTTATATATTTTTTAAAAAACCTCAAAGTGCTACAGATTAAAAAGCAGAAGTGCTTAGTGCTACTATGCATATGGTGAACTGCATGCTGTGTACTGTTTAGTGCATACATTTTAGTACACAATGGCCAGTATGCAAAAAAACTATTCCAAATGTACTGTGGAAGTGTCATAGGATGTTCTCCTTTTACATGGCCATGCTCACCTGTTGAGTGAAGCTTTCAAGTACAGTACATTTTGGCCGTGTACAAACGCTTACTTGCCTTCTGTTGAGTATACAAGGTGCATGCAAGTTGTATACAACTTGCCTACTCAATCATAGACCGGTAAGCCATTTCAGGCACTGCCTTAGAGAAACTTTCACCTACTTAACTTCCTCAACCAGCGTCCTCAACATCTATACTCAATAGTAGGCATATGCGCTGGTTTGGACGTGGCTTCAGTCATGAGCCGTGTCTGAAATGGCTTCCTGACTCCTGTGTCCTCAAAGTATGTGCGGCCTACTGTTTCCTGCATATTTTATAGTACACGAAGGGCAGTATGCAAAAAATGTACTCGTACTATTTTCCCCAACCGTACCGTGAAAGTATAAAACGTTCTGTTCTTGCAGCCTTGCTCACGCGTCGTCGTTGCTGATGGGAGACGTCAGTGAAGCGGTGTCATATTTATCAAACCGAAATGGTGGCTTACGCCCTGTCCTGAAATGCTCCCAAATATACACGCTGAAACCTCGGAAGTATATCGTTCTGGGATTTTAACCAGCCTCCATTCAAAGAAAATGTCCTCTACTGAAACGGGGCCAGTCTGTAGCCTCGTGGTTAAGGTACATCGCTGCCACCCAGAAGGTTGGTGTTTCAAGCCCCGGTGTAGCCGCAATAAGATCTGCGCAGCTGTTGGGCTCTTGAGGAAGGCCCTTTACTATGTACTGCTTCTGTAGGGGGGATTGGCTCCTGCTTAGTCCCAATTAACTGTAAGTCACTTTGGATAAAGGCATCAGCTAAATAGAAAATTATTATTATATTACATTTCCTCTTACCGGAGCAGCATCTGTCCATCCAGAGAGAGCGGGAGCTCCTTTAAAATTCCCTCCACCGCCCGTCTCCGTGCCCTAACGCTCCGGTCTGCTCACAAGTGTCATCCTCTCATTGGCTGCAGCTGCCCGGGCTGGACGAGTTCCCTCCAGAAGAGCGGCCTGACGTCAGCCGCACAGCGCCCCGAGGCTGGGAGGCAGGGCGCTATATTAAGCCCCCGCGCCATCAGAGCAGAGTGCGGCCCGCCAGTGTGTAGAAAATACCGCCATGACGACAGCCAGTGGCATGCGCGCATGTGGCTGGTGACCCTTCACACTCAATCGCTCTCTCTCTCCCTCTCTTTCCCCCTCTCTCTCTGGCTCTTTCCGGCTCGTTCCCACTCTGTCCCTGTCTCCGTCTACATCTCACTCTCTCACACTGTATCTGTCACTCTCTCTCACTCTCTCACTTTGTCCTTCTCTGTCTCTGTCTCCCTCTCTCTCTCTCACTCTCTCTCTCCCTCTCTCACTCTGTCCCTCTCTGTCTCTGTCTCCCTCTCTCCCTCTCTCTCACTCTCTCTCACTCTGTCTCTCCCCCTCCCTCTCTCACTCTGTCCCTCTCTGTCTCTGTCTCCCTCTCTCCCTCACTCTCTCTCACTCTGTCTCCCTCTCTCCCTCTCTCACTCTGTCCCTCTCTGTCTCTGTCTCCCTCTCTCCCTCACTCTCTCTCATTCTGTCCCTCCCTCTCCCTCTCTCACTCTGTCCCTCTCTTTCTCTGTATCCGTCTCCCTCTCTCTGTGGCTCTCTCTCACTCTGTTGGGTGGGCAGTCATTTTGTGAACTTGTGGGAGCTCCCTGGGAATTGTGTGTCTGTGTGTGTGTGTGTGTGTGCAGGATTGAAGGTTTGGGACGGCGGAAAAACTTCTTGCGCACTGGGTCCTCCATGGGATTCCCGACTCTGACTTCCCAATCCTTGAAGATCTGTTGGGGGTTAAAGGTCAACCACCCTGGTTAAATTTAGCAGCTGATTCTGGAGAGACCAGGGAGGGCCCCTCACAGAGGTAGACGTCATGGCAGCATGGGTTACGGAGACCCTCAGACGTGCCCATCACCACGATTTTGTGAATTTGTGTGATGTCATATTTGACCGCCCAAGTCCTGTTCCAAAATCAAGAACGGATAAAAGTCCCGGAAGTACTCTTGATTCCCCTGAAATATCAAGGATGCATCCAATGCATCCTTTCTCAACCAGAACAGACATTATATCCCACCATGCATTGTTCGATGGAGTGACGTTGTGAGACTAACCTTTTGATCATCTCATTTCACCAATAAATCTTTCTAAGAGTCTCGGTGGCGCAGCCTGTAGAGCACTGACCGCATGCTCATTGGCAGCCGCGATGTCGGCGGTTCAAATCTGACCGTCTGACATTTGTTGCATGTCTTTCCCTCTCTCTCGCTCCCATTCTTCCTGTCTCTCTATACTATACTGTCCAATGAAGCTGAAAAAGGCCTAAAAAATATCTTAAAAATAATAATAAATCATTCTAAGAATGAAAAGGAGGCAAGAAATATGTGTTTTAATTGCTGAATCATTTTTTTGTTTTCGCTACAGTGTATTAACTAAAACACGTAGGCGTGTTACTAGCCTCTGTTGTAATGGGACAGTAAGGAGCAGAGCATAACCTCATGGCACAAGCAGACATTGCTTCTCACATGCACACAGCTGTTCTCTGTCCTTGTGTTCTTGGAAGTGCGGTCTCACTGAAGAACATAATTTGCATTCTTGGTGTCGAGAAACACCCACTTACTACCTGTCTGATGCCGCGTTCAGATCAGATTAACAGGTTTGGAGCACATGAAAGGGGAGGGAAGGGTTTGATGTCACACCTGAACAACGTTTCCCCATAATTACACAAGTGAACAATGAATTCTTAAGAAAAAAACGCACCCAACTAATTAACAAATCATAGTCTTCAGACAATACCTTGATAAGTAGAATCAGGTGACTTAGTGCTAAAACAAAGAGCAGCACACGGGCGGCCATTTTAGGTGAAGATTGGGCACCCCAGCATACAGGCAGATCGTGTGGGAGGAGCCAGGGGGCCTCCGTGGCGCAGTGAATGTGTTTTATTTTGGCTTTGTATTTTATTGTGGCGCTACGAAGCGTATTCTGAAAAATTATTTGTGAAATGTGCAATATAAGTACGTTTTGCTTTCATATGATTCGAAACGGTCTCCGCTATGCATCCAAGGCCTCTCATCTGGGAACAATGAGAGGTGTGGCAACTGCAGGGTGAGTTTTACTTTTGATTAGTTAGTTTATTTATTAATTTATTTTTGTTGTTACTTTGTGTGATGATATGCCTGAACACCTTTCAGTGGTTATATTTGTACACCTGCTCCACTGTCTCTCTACCCCCCACCTCCCTTTGTCAAAGGGTTTGGAGACTGTCGCAGCTGTTTGTGGGGGGATGTCTTCCCCTGCTGTGAACTGTGTTTAGATTTTACTCACACACACACACACACACACACAAACCAATCTTAGACAGAGGTCATTTGAGTTTGGCATTTACGTATCGTGCCATTCTTAAGTTATCAAAATCATTTTTTACATTCTCCATTTTGAAATAGGACAGGATTTACAGCACCTGTGACTGTGGGAAGGTGCTCTTCAATGGACATTTCCTAACCTGTAAAAGAATCAGAATAATTCCCATGTGCCACAAAATGGCAGCAGTTATACGATCACCATTAAAAGGGGTCAATCACTTAATATTTCTATAGCCCTGCTGGAAAATAATACAAAAAATTTTTGTCAGTTGTTCAGCAGGTTTGTTGTGAAATAAACCTCATCGCAACTCATAATTATAATGCTTGACACTAGACCTATTTAATATGGGGATGGGGGCAGTTTTTATCTGTAAAAAAAAGGATTCGGAGTCCAAAAGGATACAACAGGAGAGGTGAGATTATTATTCTTATGATTATTCATTCATTCATTATTATTAATATTATTCTTATCTTGTGTGGGATATTTTGACTTTCCCTATAACATGCTCCCTTGAGTGATTATGAAGTACACATTCAAGGTACATGATAGCAAAAGAAAATGGATATTGCTTGACTTGTGAGTAAACACATTTCACATTTTTTATTTCTGCATTCACTTAGTTTTAGTGAATGCCGAACAAAGCAACAAACCGTGTTTGCGGATAAATAAAATCATTCTTGCTTTTAATGACGATGAATGTTAAGGTTTTAAAGTCGTTTTTGTGCGACACTTTGCGTCTGAAACGGAACGTAAAGCTGTTCCCCTCCTTCCACGTTTGACGTCAGGTCTCCCTGCCTCACCTCTAAAAGGAACAGACAGCTGCTCGCGACGCCTCGACGTGGCAGGGACAGAGCTGCCACAGAACTGCCCCTGCCCACCCCCCGAAAGCAACCCCACCTCCCCTGCGGAGCCAACGCCACACCCACCGCCCTGCTCCGGAGCCCCGCCCTCAACTTCCATGCCCTTTGACCTTTTCCACCTGGTATATATAGCCACTCTGCCTGTCAGAGTTCTCCTGGCTGCCAAAATGAAGGGTATTATCTCAATCTGCTGCTTTCTGTTTTTCCTGGCCCTGACCAGAACGGGTGAGTGGGGACTCATTTTGATTTTTCTGAAAGTGTTCGTCTCATGTTTGTGTTTCGCGTGCATGCGTCGGCACGCGTCCGGGGCGAAGGCAACGCACGGAGGGCGTGAGGGTAGGGTCGGGGCCCGTCTGCATGCTCGCCTGCTGGGCAGGGTGCCCCTCGAATTTCTCAGGGTGAAAAGTCACTTCCTGTTCGAAGGGATCGATGGCAAGGGGCACGGCCGCGGAATCTAACCGAGGCGGGGGAGGACAGGGGCTCCTCCTATGGGCCGCTTCTTGTTGGCAGACTTAGCGATAGCAAAAATCTTTTTTTCTGTTTCTGTCATGAGTGAAATCCCCTTTTCTGTAACAAGGGCACGCTTGTGATGGTGCCTCTCTCTCTGCCCTCGCCGTGGGTGTGATATTGTGGGATTACAGGGGGAAGTCGGGGGAGAGCTGGGGGGTGTCCGGGCTCGGGCAGCGGTCACGCTGACTCCCGCGGGAGGCAGGTTCCACAGCTCTGTGCTCCGGCGCTATTTAAAATCAGGTTATAAAACAAGATGGCCGCTTCCCCGGGCGAGCCTGAGGTATGCGCGCGGCCGCTTCGTCCGGTCGCCTTTATTTAAAGTGCAGGTGCAGACGCTGCAGTTTGGGGCCTTTTTTTATTTTTAAAGTGTTCACATGTATTCCTTTCTGAGAGTGCACACACACTACACACACACACACACACATATACACACAGTCTCCCTCTCTTCCTTTAAGTGGGCTTTGAAATATCAGATGTTTTTGGCATGGAGGGCCGATGTGAGCTGTTCTGAAGCTTGTCACCAGCTGATGGAAGTCCCCCAACGGTCAGAGACTATGAGAGAATGAGAGAGGGATCAGAGCAGAGCTGAGCCCAGCTGAGCCTGTCCTTCTGTCCGTCTGGCCTCTGTCTGCCTCTCTGCACTTCTGACAAATAGATCGCAATTTTTTTATTTTAATTGTAGGTGTGAAAAAGTAGATGCGGCCTGGTTCTCAGAGATTCTTGCTATTCCGTGACCTTTGACCAGCCCTGCTAACTGACAGCAGGTTCAGAACATACATTCCCCTGCTTATTTATGCCGGATGCTAATGCTAATAAGCTAATACTTTCATGGGCCCAAGCTCCGCCCGGCATCTGATTCATAGGATCGTGGCGGTGTCTTCCTTTTGCAATGTGTGGCATTTAGTAGAAATTGATCTGGCCTTGGTTCGATGGTTACCTAGCGGCCTGATGTCTTGGCCCCCACAGGAAAGCGGAAGAGGTCTTTTTTCGCTGGCAGCGGGCAGCCTTACCCTTGTGCGTCCTTGGGATCCGTTCAGCTCAGGCCTGGTCCCTCATATCCAGAGCTGCCATCAGGTGTCTAAGATTGGAAAGCCAACCGTAACCCGACACCGTGGAGCACTGCGCAGGCCCCAACGACACCCCCCCCCACCCCCACGCCCCACACCCCGGGCTTATCCTCAACACCTCTCCCCTCACGTCGCCCCCCCACCCCCCCCAGGAACCCAGCACAGCTGCTCCCAGCCTGCCCTGTCACAATCGCAATTTATTCCCAGCCGCCAGCCTTATAAGGACATCCATTATCGCGGCGGGAGGGACCGCCGGCCGGGCCCGGTGCAGCCTGTCGGCCCTGGCACCTCCGTCGGCTCTGCCCGTGCGGGGCGTCCGCTGTTTCCGGCGGGTACATCGTGTCCCCGTCACCTGCAGGGCCTGCCACCTGAGCCCCCTGCTGCAGTCGTCTGCGCGACAGCGCCGAGGTCCTTATTGGTCGATATCACACCGGCGTTTCGACGAGCGTGCGCAATGCGCAGGTGCGCTTGCGTGCGTTCGCTGGTGTTCGAGCGCGTCCGTAGCGCACGGGTGCTTGTGAGATCGTTTTCGTGAGGATTGCTGCCGACATGGAGATGTAAGACGATTCTCTGGGAGCGCTCCGTCTTCTGTTCTGTTCTGTTCTGTTCTGTTCTGGCATTTTAGCACTTCTGTGGCTGTGCTTCCTGAGGTCACACATGCATGCAGCGCAACTGAGAGAAAGCCCTGCTGAAAAGACAGCTCGGGTTTTTTTGAAATGGCTGGTAGCCTCTTGACCCATTCAGACTGGCTCTACACTCAAGAGGGTTTGACCAGCCCGAGCTATGTTTTGAAACGGCTGGTAGCTGGTCATAGCTGGATTTTACAGTAGGGAGGGTAAGCCTGTCAGTGGTATTAGCTCCGCTAAGGCAAGCTCAAGGCAGCTGCTCTCAGCCAAGTATTTGGTGCCACAGATGGCTACAGAGGAGGCTTTGGTGCATGTCATGAGTGAGGTGTTAGAGTTTGAATGTCTCCGTGTGCAAAGGCAATTCACAGTCAATATTATTATTATTATTGATTTGTGCAATACAAAAATGCAAATCTAGTTTGTAGATGTTTCCAGCTGTTCCACTTGCTGGGATTTTTTCAGTGAGGCTCAGCGAGTTCCCTAAATCTCTAACTCGTTACACCGGTAGATTTGTTTATCCCAGCCTCCGTTCAATGAATGTAACTGTAAACACGGAAAGGCTCGGTCCTGAGACTTCTTGTGTAGAGAATCAGTGACTGCACTGGTGTTCAGGTCAAAGGCCATAGCAGTCCAATGGTTTGTGTTGTGGTCGTTATGGCTTGCGTTGCAATTTTTCACCCTATTATATTCAGTTATAGAATTTGTGTGGGGGATCGAAAAAGGGCTGTTCCTAAAACCACCCATAGTCTCAAAACCAATGGATATCTATTAGTAACTCTACCCAGGAGAGGGGCCTGTGCATATCTACAGTACCTGTGGTTCCTCTTTAAATTTCCACTCCTCCCCCCCGACTGACTCCCCTGGACCTGCACGTTTGTGTGCTGTGTGGTGGTTTGAGGTTCTGAAAGACTCTTGTGGGTCCATCAGCAGGTTATTATCCTCTCCGACCCCTGTTTGCTGCTCGGGGGCAGAGTGTGAGCAGTGGAGATTAAAATGAATTCAATTAAAAATATGGATCTGTTAATTAAGCCCAGAGAAAGATGTACCTTTTGGTTTAACGAACAAGGTCTAATGCAAGATTGTATTGTGCACAAGAGACTGACTGTTCTGAGCTTGTTTTAATTTCTGAGAATCACAGACCCTCCAACTCCCCTATCCTCCAGCCCCCTACTCTCCCACCCTCGCCTAGAGGCCAGTTTTTCTGTTGCATTTCATTTCTACTCTATAGATAACTGATTGATTAATGCCGCTAGGTTGGCCAGAGGTTTAGCTCATCTGGTGTCCTGGGGTTAAATCTGTCCTGATTAGAGGAGAAGAACCATGACCAGCAGCCCTACCTTGCTTGAGGGCCAGATTTGAGTATCCCTGCTCTATTCCCTCACCCTCATGACCTCTGTTGCAGTGCTTGGCTGGTCAGAAGCAGAACCTAACATACAAACTAAGTTCAGAGGGCCTTGTGTCTTGATCTGAACCACTCTGGTAGCCTTCCTGCTAAGAGATTAAAGTTTCACAAAATGCTCTCATAATATTACTGGAATGTTTTTTTAGAGCTGTAGCATTGTCACTATATGGCAGCAACATTGTGAGAATGTTTTGTGTTAACTGGGATGACAGCAGGACAAGAGGAGGGCATGGAGGGTTGGATAATCTCAGCATTTAAGGTGTTCCTCCTGGAAGATGGGGGTGGGGGCGTGTTTACCCCCTTTGTGAGTTCCTGCACGAGCACTCAGCAGGTTTTTTAGAAACTCTGGACAGTTCGTTGCACGTTCCTGTGCATCTACTGTAAATATTGAGATGCGTAGCTTGGTCTGTATGGTTCAGCCACAGTATGTGATTGAGGAAGTGACCTCCTTCAGAGTGGTTTGTGATGCAGGTGGCACCATATGTCTCCCCCTGTTTATCTTCCCCGTTTTGGAGTGCCCTATCACAACTTGACTCTAGCTGCTCAGTCACATGACACAATTGTGTAAACAGGAAAAGGGCTGGAATGCCCTGCTGAAAAATACTCAAGCTAGGTTTTGAAACAGCTGGTAGCTGGTTGGCCAGTTAGACCAGCTCCATACTCAACATGGTTTGACCAGCTCAAGCTATGTTTTGAAACAACTGGTAGCAGGTATTTCAAGCTGGTCATAGCTGGATTTTACACCAGGGTGGCACATTATTTATCATGACAAAAAGAGTTTGTCTTATCCTTGGGTAACAACAGGCTGGTAATGTGGAAATAGTTTTAGTGTTAAGAAGACTGCCCTCCGTTGAAGCAACTCTCACCGAAAACATGAAGGGGAAACACAGAGGTCAGGGGTCGCACACAGGGCAGGGTATTCTGGGAGAATAGAGAAAAATAGGGGATGGGCAGTGTCAGCTGTGTGATTAGCCTCCCTTTGGGGTTCCTCAGCTGTCACAACAGGAGCTGAATTTGGGGTGTGGGGTGTGGGGTGCCCTGAGGCCAGGTGAAAGCACACCTGGTGGAGCTGCGGTGTCAGTCTGTCACAGCCAGCAGCACCATCCTGTCATCTCTGCTGATTCTGCCGTTTTCTGCCCTTTCCTTCTTTGGTGCTGGTTTGAAGAAGGCCCCCCCCCCCCCCCCCCCACCACCACATACACACGCGCTGGGGATTACGCACAGTGGTGAAGTTCTCAGGACGGAAGCCTCTGTTGTGTTCTCTCACTATGTTTTTCTTTGGTTGCTTTGTTTGCTTTAATTGATTTGTTTTCACGGTTGCTATGATTTTTCCTTGCGATGGTTCAGATAGTTTATCAGGAGGGTGACTATACACTCGCAATGCTTCCTGTTCCCAGCTGGAGACTTCCTTTCGTTCATGACGTTTTTGAATGCTAGAGTTCCAGAACACTTTTGCTTTTCTGTTGACTCTGAGGAAGATGTGCCAGACATCCAAATGACCTTCACTCTGTTTCATTAAAGGTGTGAGTATTGAGGGCTCCAGTTCTCAATACTCCAGTCCAGGGCTCCTTATTTCCAGTCATTCCATGTGAATTAATCCAGTTAAGGATCGTTCTTTGTGCAGAGACGGTGTGTAATAAGAATTAGAGATCCCCAACTGCGCTTCCCCACGGAGTGTCTGCTCTGTGACAGCATGAAAGGAGATGAGATCTGGCATCTTTTTTGGCTCCTGATGGCAGTGCTGAGATGCAGCAGCCAGTCATGCAGGGAAACTGTATAGAAACCGCAGAGGAACAGAGCAGGTAGCCATTGTGGCTCAAGTTCTTCCACGGCACATTGGAATATACTGCTGGAAGCAGCAAGGCTGGGATGACCTTGTCTCAGAGCAAGATATACTGTATACAGTAAGGAGAGAGAACGAGTACAGTATGTGTGTGAGAGAGAGGATGCGTGTGTATATGTGTGAGTGTATGCAAAACTTGAGTATATGTGTATATGCATGTGCACACGTGTGTAAAAATGAGTATAAAAGTGTGTGAGCATACATTTGTAAATGGCAGTTGTAAGTTGGTTGTTTTGGCTCTGCACTCCAGCACATTGCATTTGAAATTAATATGAGGTTAAAATGCAGACTGTCACCTTTAATTTACATCCACATAAGGTGATCCTTTTCATACATAGCCCACACTATTTCAGGGGCACCAAAGTAATTTGACTTTAATTTGGTTTCCTGGTTGTTTCTGATTAGTCAGGTATATTCAAACGCTTCCTTAGTGCAGGAATCTTCCGTATCTAGTTTTGATTCAAGGCTTTTGATTGCTTTTTGTGTTACTGGCGTTTGTCCACATGATTTGTGCAACTTCAAGTCAAGGAAACCATTGTGAGGCTGAGAAATAATGAAAAATCAATCCGAGACATAGGCCAAACAATATGCTTACCGAAAGAAACTGAACCATCATTAAGAAGACAGAGCACTGGTGTACTGTGATTTCACTTGAGCAGGTTATAATTACACAATATAATATTCTAATATTCATTCTGCTGCTGCTATCAGCTGTTACATTATCAATAAAGACAAGTTAGCAAATTAAAGGTGCCAGTCAGTCTGAACTTTAATCTTATATTTATTGTTTAATTTTAAGCCCAATGTGCTTGAGTACAAAAGAACAGGAATTTTTTAACTGTCCAAATACTTACGGACCTCACTGTATATAAGTGTGTGTGTATGCTTGTGTGCACATGTGCACATGAGCGTGTGTGTGTGTGTGTGTGTGCTCGTGCATGTATGTATGAGTATATAAATAAGTGTATGAATGTGCATGTGTGTGTGCGCATACTGTATGTGTGTGTATGTGTGTGTTAAGCATCTGAAATACAGTCACAGGGGCTGTCACAGTGACTATGACTGCAGGCGGCTGATGCTCCTGCCTTAAAATAGGAGAGGAATGTTCGGCCCCCTCCTCTTTCCATCCCCTGACCCATTGTGGGGCTATTTCGGTCCCAGGAGGAACTGGGCTTCCAAAACCCTGGCACCTGTCGCCATCCGCGGGATGCGTCCCAGAGCCCCCCTCAGCCGCCACGGCCCGGGCCCGCGGCGTGGAGAGATGTGAGCGCTGCTCTTAATTTCGACCGTAACAACTGCTACTCCCGCCGTGTTTCGTGGTGACAATGGTTGGCTGAAGCCCCCCTCAGCCACCCACCCACCCCCCCCTTGCTGTACTGTGGTTGGGCATTTAACATTTAACAGGGGGGAAAGTCAGAGGTTTATAGAGTAGGACTCAGCTGTCATCAGATACCCGCTGTATACCTGCTAAATCCAGTGCACCCCCCCCCCCCCCCCGCCCCCCTTTCCCTGGAGTTTCCTGTGCCGGTGCTCTTAAATGCCATCCACCACAGCTTCCCTCTGCCGAAGGAATATCCCCCTCGCTCTCCTGCACTCTTTCCTTAATTACATTAAACCAGCTTTAATTCAATTACCCTTTTGGGAGTAGCCTGCACAACCTGATCCTGGGGGTTTACCTGCATCAGCACACTGGCACGCACACACACACACACACACACTCACACACACTCACATACACACACGTACATACGCATCCTCACCCACATGCACACATATACACTCACTCACACGCACACATACACACACAATCACTCACAAACACACACATACTCACACACACATACACACACGCGCACACAGACCCTCACACACACAGTATTGAGAAGTGTGTATGATGTAATTCTGTAAAGCAGCATTCTTCTGAGAACCCGTAGCCTGTTCATTGTTTTGCACTGTGTACATTCACACCATCACAGGCAGTGAGTCTGATTAAATGATTCAAACAATTCAACTCAGAATTCGCCCCAAAACAGTCCTTTCCCTGTAAAGCCTTTGAACATACAAGCAACCCAACTTTTTGACCACACCCCTTTCAACATTATTCACACAGATGGCCCTGTCACTCAACCAGTCACAGTGCCAACACAAGCAAACACTGCTCTCTCATTGGTCTCATCAAATTGTCCTCAAAAAATGTGATGATTGAAATACTACAAGACAGTCATGACAGAAATGAATATTATTACAATGACACGGATACGGTAAGGACACACACACACACACACACACACCCCACATCCCCCACTACACACACACACCCCACATCCCTCCACCACACACACATGCACACAGACATACCACAGGCAGGTATTGGTGCTGTCACTGTTGTGCCGTGACACAAAACTTCAATGGACGATCACAAACTGTACTTTGACCAATAAGCCAGGGTCTGTGCCTGGTTTGTCCGAGGCATTCTTTCTGAATGTGCTGTTGTGACCACTTTGTTTTTCCAAACTGAACACGGTTGCCAGGCAACAGCTTCAACAAGGACACATGGCCGGGGCGCAGATGTCTGGAGCTCATCTCTCCCCCCTGGCACCTCCAGGGTTAAATTCCCTCTCATCCCTCTCCAATCATGTTTCTTCATTTTTGCTTCTTTGTACCACGGACAGGATAATTTGAGCACGATGATTTTCATCATTTGTATTGGAATGAGTCATGTAGGTGTCTGGTATTTGCACTTTCTCTTTATTGGAGGTTTAAAAAATATGATGACGCACTTAATAGAAAGCAATGATGAACAGATGGCAAAGTGAAAGGGAAATTATATTGTGTGGATCTCCGCATCTAAACGCACAAAGAAGTCTGACTCCCCAATGGCCTTGACTTCATTTACTGTCCTGCAGAATATCAAGTTATTATTGTCTCATAAATCATCACTTAAATCATAAGAACGTTACAGAAATAAAATGAGATTCACAAATTCACATATCTTACCAACTAAATATTTGGTTCAGAAATGTGTTTTTGTGCATAAAAACGAATCTCTCCCAACAGACAAATGTAATAACAAATTTTAATTTCTTGATGCGTGTTGTGTTTTCTGAAAAGATTTACCAGAAAACATATCTGTACATGTAAGCATCGCTTGGCACAGACTAATTCTTGGCAAATGTATCCATAAATGGGGTTTTCACTGAGTCTAATCCAGCCAATCAAATTTTACGACATCCTTTCACAAATGCCCTCATCACTCTGACCAATCATAGCATTATTGCAGTTCCGGCTCAGTTCTGTTTCGTATTCATGAGGCTTTCTACAGACACTTTTCAGGAAATAGGAAAAGTTAAGACCTCGACTGAACCCCTAAAAATACAGCAAGTGAGGTAAACAAACTGCCCAGTGAGAAGATAAAAAACCCCACTCAGTGGCCGTTCTATTTTCACCGTTCCTCGATTGACTCTGAAAAACTGAAGAACTTCTTGTGTTTGCCCTGCGCTCTCCTTTCCCAAACTCAAATCAGAATCATGAAATGACTGCGTGCTGTGATCAGCATCGGTTGTCTTGACCGCCCAAACCGCAGGACCGCGACCCATCGATGGCTGGAGACGTCCCGGAGGACCGCCTCGAGCCGCCCGGATTACCCAGTGCGGCCCTCGTCTCCCGCCTTTGCGAGGATGACGGGCAGAAGGTCAGATAAGGAATCGTTGGCAGCGTTTCACGGTTGTGATTGGGTCGTGGTGTGTCTGCGGTCAAAGTCATCGCTCCAGACATTAACTTCAATTCCGTCGATTACCCAAGCAAAGCGGAAGGCAAGGTCGACGTGCAAGCTATTTATCGTGTTAGATTTTTATCTCTAACCGGTTCTCTGGTCAATGAGGTAAAATGACCCTCTTTGCTGAGTATTTATGGAGTGTGTGTATGTGTGTTTAATAGTAAGATCTTCCGTAATGAAATCACTGTCACTCCCATCCTCTCCTGTGTAATCTCATTCTGACCTGCGGGCTGCACCACAGGGTGACATCAGGCCAGATGACCTCATCCCTTCTACCTGATATTTACCCATTTTTTATATTTAGAAAGAACACTGTAAATATTTGTCATTTCTTTATTGCATAACCCCTGTCTTTGGTACTGTATCTGGTATCCAGATATATGATGTTAGTGACAGGTTAACATCACTCTGATCTTCTGTCTACTCTGTGAATGCTGAGGCAGATTGGCACTGATAGCTCATGTAACCCCACCCCACCCCCCACCTTCTTTGGCATTGTCCAGCCTCCCCCAGACTCTAACATTACACACCCTTATTTTTAGGGGCTTCGCTCCTGCTGGTGCATCCACATAGTGACATTGCTTCAGCGATTATTTATTAGTTTGCTTTAAATAGAGCAGACAATCGCCCTATTTTTGTCTTTTCACCTTTACTCAGACAGGGAGGGGGAGAAGAGAGGGTTAGAGGGAGAGATGGGGTCACAGCACAGGCAACGCAATGTCAGTCGATCTGGACACTCTGTGGACTGTTAATTTAACTCTAGGAGAGTGTCTATGTATCCACCAGGGATCAACGTTACTCTTGCGGGAATTTAGCAACGTTGATTAAACACTGGCACTGCCCATCAAAGCACCCACAAGCAGAAGCTGAATATTTGATTATTTATGTCTTTAAGATATAATATCTGTGGAATGTACTGGACGATTGGTACAAGGGAAATCAACCTACATAGACTTTGGCATACTTTATAATATCTTGTTTATTTCCACAGCAAACTTGGCAGTGTTAAATCTCAGAAAGAGGACATTTTGTTCTGATAGCACTGGACATTTTACTATGCACGCAAGGCTACCGTCACGCGTACAAATGTACGTAAAGCACATTTTTAAATGAGTGTGTTAGAGTCTGTCCTTCAGTCTCCTCTTTAGAGTCAAAATCTTGTTGAAGATCTCAAATGGTCCAAATGATTCTCCATCTAAGTAGGACTAAAACTGCATGCTGACTCACAGCACTGATAGTCGTGACCCAGGATGAACCTGAACAGGCCCAATGGTGGAGTCCTATCCAGCTGTCAATCGCCTGACGTTTGCCTAACCGTGTGGTGTGGTCGGCCAGAAAATGACTGTACTCTTCCAGAAAGACACTGAGAATTAGTGAAAGGCAACATGGCCAGATCAAGATGTAAATCATCTGAAGTACGGGGTCTTGTGCTGTGCGGTAACATTACACAGTCATATGTAATGTCATGCTACTGTATAAATTGTCTTCAGCTGATAGCCATCCCTTCCAAAAATATCTGAAAGTGCTCATGTGAACCTCATGAGAGAGAGGTGGTGAACTTCTGAAATCCAAAGCCATTGCCTCTGGGTTTACGCTGGGTATGTAAAATGGTCGCACTAGCAGTCTGCAGATGTAATCAGTGGAAAAGACGCTGTGCTGGGCATGTCTCCGTTTCAGCTGTTCAGTGAAAATGCCAAAGGGTATATTGCAGCTTTCCATTTTTCTGAGGTATTTTATGAATAATTCCAAGCCATATGCATAAGTGGTGAGAATGAAGCTGTGCACCTGTGTGGCCTGTCGCATGGGAATCAGCAGCATTACATTACATTACATTACACTATTGGCATTTGGCAGACGCTCTTATCCAGAGCGACGTACAGTTGATTAGACTAAGCAGGAGACAATCCTCCCCTGGAGCAATGCAGGGTTAAGGGCCTTGCTCAAGGGCCCCAACGGCTGTGCGGATCTTATAGTGGCTACACCGGGGATCGAACCACCGACCTTGCGTGTCCCAGTCATTTACCTTAACCACTACGCTACAGGCCGCCCTAACCGCCCTGCCCTAGCAGCAGTGTAGATACTCTGAGTGTAGGGTGCAGATACTGTGGCAGCACTCCCCGCGAAGAGAAATTGAAAAATATACATGTCCAAATGACCATTTTGCTATATAATACTTACAATGCGCTGGATTCCTGACCCCCAAGAAAATGAGTTCAAGGGAGGAATCATATGTACTGTTTGTGTACGTCATGTTCCAGAAATCTGGTAAATTGTAAAAAAAATCAAATAAAATAACAAGTCAACATGCCTTCAGGCGGCATGGATGGTGCGTGGGTAGCACTGCCACCTCACAGCAAGGAGGTCCTGGGTTCGAATCCCCGTCGGCTGGGGTCTCTCTGTGCAGAGTTTGCATGTTCTCCCCGTGTCTGCGTGGGTTTCCTCCGGGTACTCCGGTTTCCTCCCACAGTCCAAAGACATGCAGGTTAGGCTGATTGGAGAGTCTAAATTGCCCGTGGGTATGAGTGTGTGAGTGAATGGTGTGTGTGCCCTGCGATGGACTGGCGACCTCTCCAGGGTGTATTCCTGCCTTTCGCCCAATGTATGCTGGGATAGGCTCCAGCCCCCCTGCGACCCTGCTCAGGATAAGCGGGTTAGGATAATGAACGGATGGATGGAACATGCCTTCACGTACCTCCTCCCGAGCGCACACACACAGCACACTGGGTGACGTGGCCGCAATGAGGGGCCGGGTTTCCGTGAGAGTCTTGGCCGGGGTTTGTGTGTCGATGACACGGCGGTCATTGACACGGAGCCGGGCCGCTGGACGGGGTCCAGCCGCCCCAGTGGAAGGGGACACGGGAGCCCCCTCCCCTCCCCCAGCCTCACATCCCTGATTTCAACCACTGGATCGGGACCGCCACGGGGAATACACAGGCTGTGGGCCTCCCTATGTGGGCACGGGCCAATGGGGTGGGGTTGGGGGGTGCACTTAATGCCAGGGGTGAGGTGGATTCATTTCAGTCTGGGTTGGCAGCCTCTAAGATGGGGGGGGTGGTCTTTCGAGAAGGCTCGGATGCTTGTCTGTCCGCCAGCGGAGGGAGAGGGGTTCTTATAGGAGCCACTCCCAGACATCGCCTCAGGTTGATCTCCTCATCAGCTGAGCACCTTGTTAAGCTTTACAGACGCGGTCTGGCATTGGAGGTCCGAATAAGCGAATACATAGTTCATCAGTAATTCAACCAGAGAGGCGGCCTTTTGTAGGTTCTCAACATCCACTGGTTGCATTTCATTGGTCGGGGTAAACGCAACACGGGTCTGGCTTTTGAGATCCGTTCCGTGATTTCGGACGTGGGCTCGCTTGACCGCGGGGGCGAGGAACACCGATTCGTCATTTTCGGCGCAGGTGCTAAGAACGGTTAAGGGACGCGGCCGCTGCCTCACCGACGCCATGACAACGCGGTCTTTCTGCCCCTTCGAGGGAGAGCGCGGTCCCACCGCTAGCCTGGAAATAGGCCCTCGAAAAAGAAGCTCTCAACAGTTGTGAGATGAAGCCCCACAGGGAGCGCCTTCTATGTTGAACACACACTATAAATACTAGCGCATTAACCACATTCCACACACGGAATATATTACACACAGTGCTGTTTTTTAGTGTTAACGTTATTCAAACATTCAATAACAGTGGTTTAATTGCATACCTTGATGTAACTACATTAGAATTAAAAATTCATTTTGTATGATAAGCACAAGTACTGTTAGACTTGACATTATGTGTTGCAGTTTGTTCTAAATATCGTTCAGATTTCCGTGCATTGATGCACTTAAAAACCTAGACATTTTTCTTCAATTTGTTGCACCTACAATGTATTTTCTATAACACGTTCAATTGAACCTGAAAAATATAAATGATAAAACCGAGGTAAAAATTTAGGTTTATCCCACGAAGCATTTTTTCAGTGTAAAATTCCTGAATGAGAATAGCGTTGTGCCCTTCTCTGCACCCTCCGTGGCTCCAGCCCTGCTTCCTGTTCTTCCTGCCCTTGCCTCGCCATGCGGCATGCGAGAATGTGGAATTATTCCCTGTTTTGGAACAGAATGTTCTGCTCCCCTGAAAAAATAAGAGCACGCTCATAGAACCCAGATGGTCAAGATGACGACGCTAATAAGTGACTTGCAGCAGCAGCTGTTCTCAGCGGCTCTACTGACTCCTGTGGCAGCACAGAGCTGTTGTACGCCACTGCAGGCATGTAATATTCAATCAATTCTTTTTACCTTATTGTGTTATCTTGGTTTATTTTATCCTCTTTTTGGAAAGCATTTTTAATGCCATGTTCTGAAAGGTTCTACACATATGAAGTCTACTACTTGGTTCTATCTTATTATTATTATTATTATTATGATGCTTATGATTATGATTCTTATTATTATTATTATTATTATTATTATTATTATTATTATTTGTATTAATTGACAGGTTAATTAATTAATAATATGTGAAACTCTTGTTGTGTTCCTTGCATCTAAATGTGCTTAAGAGTGCTTATCCAATACACTTTTTAAGAGAACAAAATATTTTAAGGAAATAAGAGCCATGTATTGAGAATAAAAACAAAATTCTGTTCCCTGGGCCCTTGTGGGTCATGGAGGTTAACTAGACGGCAGCAGTCAGTCAGTGACACAGTACAGTAAGAGCAGTTGCAGAACCAGTTCAGAAAAAGGTGACATAGAATGGTGGGGGCAGGTCAAAGTTCAAATCCCTCCATCGTCCATGGCCATTGGACGAGCCCGGTCCTTTGCCCTCTGTGTGATGTGAAAACATTATTCATTGTACGGTTGTAATGTGGGAGATTTATTGCGTGCTTGTTGAGGTATTGCTGGACAGCAGCTTTGTGTTGTGTCCTGTAATGTGTCCAAAATCTAATTTAAAAAAAACAAGTTTGGTGGAAATACTTCCATAAATGGGATTCTGTCTTACGGTTTCCAACACTGAGGCATGTACTTGTTTAGAACTGGAGGTTCTTGGGTTGGTTTGTTTATCCTTTGTTTAAGTGTCACCAAGATTTAAAAAATCAGCTGTATGAATGTTCTTGCTCTGTAGAGAATATTGATTCATTTGATTTGTGATCACGTGTCAGTCTGAATTCCTGTCTCCATCTTTACATTCATCATTTAGTCAGTGCGGTCTGTCACCCCCACGGCAGACATTACTGATACTGACAGTATTATTGAGCTTTGACAATAGTTTTAAACTCTAGACTCAGCAGAAACATTGGACTGAAACTTCATTGAGGGACTGTTTTCCGCACAACAATGGCGGTGTCTGGTATGTTATTTGATTTAATAACCATATTGAAATCATATTTACCGGTCATAAAGTCATTTCTATTTTTGGTTGTACAGTATATGCAAGTAATCTGTAATGCACAAGTAGAAATACTGTGTTTACAGTTGATAATTACATTTTTAATTCCACTTAAATTAATATTAACGACTTAGGGAATGGAAAATGTATGACTGATGATGGAGATTTTCGCATTATGATTCTGATTATGCCACGATTACAGCCATTTCTAGCGGAAAGGGGGAAGTGCACGTGCACGTGCAGGTGTGTATATACCATGCACTGTATGCATTCAGACACGCCCTTCTGCGTCCGCCCTGCAGTCTGCGTTTGGTCTCATTATCGGCCGACGGCGCCGTTAGCGTCCCAGCGCTTTTGGGGCGGGGCGAGGATCGCGTGGACAGAATGGCGGCATGACGGTGTCCACAGCCGCTAGGCGTGAATCCTTCCCCCCCCCCCCCCCAGCTGTCGCCGATTTTACCGCCGTTCCGCGCGGTGGCCGCGAAACTCGACCTGCGGGTCGCACGCTCCTGGGCACCCAAGGACAGTCTCCGCGGACTGCCGGGGCCCGCTAAAATTAGAGAGCGGGCGCCCGTTTCTCTGGTCCTCCCGTGTGTGCGTGGCGGGTCTGTGATCTCGCCGACCCGCTTTCGGCCGTGTCATGAAAGAGGGGAGTCCCCCACCCCATCCGCTCGGCCGCTTGTTGTGAAACCATAGTTACGTTTAAAACAAAGTCCTCATCCGCGTATTTTTAGACGTCAGAAGCGCTACGCCAAATTGGCTGCGGACAGAATCTCACGGTCCTGAAATAGCTGGAACATTCTAATCTGGGGGGGGGGGGGGAATAATTGAGCATCTAACACGCAATAAAACAGTTGTGGATTTTTTTTTTTATCGAAGGAGATGCCTACAAAGAAAAAAAAGGCCATACACATGTCATTCTCTGTCCCAAATGACACGCCGTTGTCGTCTTGCCCCGAGGCCCCCCCCCCGGCTCATAAATAGACCTGGAACTTAATACTGTAAAAAGCCTGCCAGGGCCGCCATGACAGATGAATGCCATCCGCCTGTTTCAAATCACATGACAATCCACCAATCAGGCGGCGCGTACCCCGGGACCCGCCCATTACTTAGCATCACACCTTTATATGGAGATACAGCAGCAGGTGACAGGAAGGACAGCGCTCTGCGCTTACACACAATACAGGAGAGGAGCAGCCAAGCTCTCTGAGGACATTTTGAAAAGACCCCCAGTGCATTGCTCAAGATACTCAACTCAATGTTTTTTTTCTTGTAACAAGGATGAGGCTAAACGTTTCAGGTGTTTGATTATCTTTGTTGTTAATTAAATGGCGCACACGTTGTTGGGTGTCTCATGCTGTTAAAGTGCTGTTCTAGTGTAAGTTTGGTTTTGAATCAAGACCGTGATTGCTGCTAGCACCACCCAGGGATGGGAGGGCTTCAGCTGGCCGGGATGACAGGATCATATTTACTATCAGGTGCCCACTGATCAGGTGCCTGCACTGAGGAGTACATGAACAGTCTTCCTTTGACTCATGCATGTGTGAGTCTGACTTTTGAACTGCAATTTCTTTAGAATTGGCATCTCATATCAAGTTAATGAGTCCAAGAAAGAAAATCCTGATTATGTAATCTTCTTGTACATCAATTGCAATTGAGAGGCAATTGCAACAGACAGGTGCATAGATACCATTGTTATAGCCCGCTCCTTCAGTGTTTGTGAGATGCTGTGTAATTACATTATTGAAAACTGCACATTTGTTAAAAACACAAGTAGTAAAGGAATCTCTCACAAATGTATGCATCAATACTCTTGAGTGGTGAACAGTTAGTTTAAACCACACCGTATCGCACAAGTTACATACGTACAGAAAGTATTTTTTACGGGTGTTAAAAAAAATGGCATGCAGCGTACAGCATCTCTAAGCACAGTAAATTTATCATGCACAATTATGCATTTATACGATTTAGAGTAATTAAAAGGATTTAGTGTACCCGTTACTCTCTCGCTGCTTGCTTTGAAATGGAGACCAGAACAGAATCTCCATTCGCAGAGCCCGGTCACTCAGTCCACGAGGCGCACCTCAAGCACAGTGAACCAGCAGATTCTGCTTGACCTCGTGCGCTGAAAGCTGGCTGCTTTCCTCCCTGGAGTTATTTTTGTAGCGCAGGCTTGAGTTGATTTGCTCAAAGCGCCGTTTTTTTTTTTTTTTTGTCTTTCTTTTTTTAGGGAGGTTGGGGGGGGGTAGGAATGCGAGGAGCTGGTTCAAAGCCCGTCCGCTGCGGGAACAATGACAGCATCGTTTCTGTTTGATGTGATTCCGGCACATTCCTTTCTCTTGATGCGCTAATAGAAGCCAGCCGTAACGTCTGTGTTATATATGGGACTGGGCAGTTGCTCCTTCCGATCTGCGGGCCCTGTTTTATTTCTGTAGTTTATGGAGCACTACTGCGCGAGCCACACGATTACATGGCTCCTCTACTTGCGCGTCTGTTTTTATACAATAACTTGCATGCGTATACGGTTATTTCATTTGCGATAATTCATGGGCTAGCTGTTTTATTGACTGTATTTTTTGCCGCAAGTCATACTTCATAGTGAACCCTATCGGTTATAATACCCTAATAGAGATTTTCTGTAGTCCTATGAACCAAGCTCAGACAGGGTTCTTAATGAAAACCAAAGTACAAGGTAAAATAATTACTAGTAATGAGGCCTACTTCAATTCTGAGAACTAAATGGTAGTATCTGATTGGTTGAATCTGAAACTATGCGTTAGAACCTCCAAAGGAAAGGATCCAAAAAAATATATATATATTTTTTTTTCTTTGCTTGCAACATTGTTTTTACTTTTACATGAAGCAAATGTCTGCCATGGGGGTCAGACTGGTCAAAGCTGACAGGAAGGTGACAGTAACGCAAATAACCACACATTACAACAGTGGTATGCAGAAGAGCATCTCTGAACATACAATGCATCAAACCTCAAACTGAATAGGTGACAGCAGCAGAAGTTCTTGCCAGCCCCTGATTTGAACCCAGCACTTCCTTTGGCTCTCTAGGACCGGAGTCCCTGTTTATAATACATCTTTTCTTTCATGATTGTCTTCTGTCAGCTACACCAATGTGCACAGCCAATAAAACATAGGTTTTATTGCTTTGTTTTCATTGAATTGAACATGACCAACTATTAGAGCAGGGATACTCAATCTTACCCAGAAAGGGCCGGCGTGGGTGCAGGCTTTTGTTCCAACCAGATAGTTACACCCCTGATTCTACTAATCAGCCATTAGAGTCATTACTCAGGAGATTCATGAGTAAAATCAGGTGTGTAACTGCTGGGTTGGAACAAAAGCCTGCACCCACACCGTCTCTTTCTGGGTAAGACTGATTATCCCTGTAAGAGGCTGCTTCAGAGGAACATTGTTTGGCCATGTTCAATTCAATAAAAGCAAAACAATAAAGCCACTTTTTACCCACTTGAAACACTTCGTAGATAAACACTGGTCTTTAGAGTTAGAGTATGTGGCACAAAGTTAGTGCACTTAACCGGGGCCTGGTATCTGTGTGTTGACATATATATATATATATATATATATATACCCAAGAGAACAGAGCCCTTATCATATCCAGCCACACACTCTTTGCGCCTTAAAACTTGATATCGTTGGTCGTTAGCTCCCCGTGGGACATGCTTCCCCTGTTCATAAACGTGTACAGAAATAGGATGGTATCTAGGAGAGCACTAACAATATGGATTTCAAAGGGCAGGTCAGCTCTGCTATTGAATTGCTTTCAGAACGCAGCTGGTAGAGTAACCCAGTGAAGTAATGTTTTTGTGTTGCCTGCTGGTTGCTTTGGTTACCACTGATATTTTGCCCTCCCGCTTGGTCAGTCCTTATTTATTTTATTTATTTGGTTATTTATGTTTGTTTCCATTTTTTTATTTTCCATGAAATGTCTCTTTCCAGTGTAACAGCCTCAAAATTGAACGGTTGAATGTGGTACTTGCACGCTAAATAACTATCACAATGATTAAACCCTGCTGTGAAATCCAGCTATGCCAGCTTGACTTGCTTGAACATTGAGCTGGTCATAAGATGGTCTAGTTGGGTATGAGCTTGTCAACCAGCTAGTGCTGGGAGCTTGTCTGAGCTGGTCACAACTGGTCAACCAGCTAAACCATGTCAAACTGGGAGCTGATTTGCACCGGTAATACCAGCTGTTTCAAAACCTAGCTTTAGCTGTTTCTTTTTTCAGCAGGGAAGCCTTCGTCTTACTGAGGTTATGCTGCACTGGAGTTACTATTGTTCTCATTAGTCAACTGCCATCCCGAGTGTTCACTGCACGGGACACACTAGGTCACACGCGTGTGGAACTACACACGCAAACTACAGTGTCTCTGGACTGACATGCGACTGCTCTTCCTCTTTCTGCAGAGGAGGACGAGGAGGATGTGCTGACCTCCATCTTGCGAGACAGATCTCACATCGAGGAAACGCTCAGGCTGGTGTCAGAGGAGCCAGCTGGCGACTTCGCAGGTATTATTATTATGATTATTATTATGATTATTATTATTAGTAGTAGTATTGGTATTATTACTTTTAATATTACTATTAATATTATTATTAGTTTCATTATTGTATTATTTTTATCGGCATTTTTAAAAATCTATTCTTTAAAATGAGTATTACATTATTTTTGTCATTACTTTTTGTTATTACTTAGTTAATTATATATAATTATATGCAGATATCGATTACATTTGCTTTTTCAATGGGTAGCTTAGTTGTTTGTATCCATATGGCTTAAAAGACTGGGCACATTCTCCGTTGCAAATTTCACACGTAACGTGTATTAAAAGCGCAAGTGCTGAGCTTTAGGTCACAGACCATAAGGTGTGTTACTGAAGCCAGTCAGGACAGGGTGTTCTCCAGCTCTCAGACTCCTGCGCATGCTGGTTTCATTTCAGCCGTTTCAACCACAGCTCCAGTCCCTCAATTGTAATGAGCTGTTAATTTGTCTAAAATGGAAGGATTTTCTCTCTCGTCGCATAATGCGTGAAACAGCTCTGCCTTCCGCGAAGAATGATGCCCCGTGTTCATTTCCCCGGACTTCTCGTCAGTCAGATCAGCTAACGCTTTCATTTTCTGTGGAGTGGCGGGAAGAGACCACCGATTTTGGATTACTTAAATGATCGCCTGATAAGAAAACTAAGTCAGATCCAGAATGCTTAAAGAGTTGGCAAAATGCGAAACAAAATCAAACCTTCACGCAATGAAGTCACGTTTAAGCGAAACATTTTGAAACAACTCTAAAGTAGTTGAAAACTACTTTTTTTTTTACAATACTTTATTTTCTTTGAACGGCTATAACAAAAACAAACATACACAGGGATTTCCCAGGACTAAGTTTTTGAAAAAAACAATCGCAGTGGTTAGGAGCCCAGATTCATAACTATCAGGCTGATACATGATTGATTAGACGGGGATTCTCCTTTTTATCATCAGTTAGGCCGCTTTTAGTTCGGCTCAATGCAAAGGGATGCCGCAAGGTCTGGATTCAATCAACACCACTTATTAACACTTTATAGTTGAGCTCATTTTGGTTATTGCTCAACTCACCGGATTTGAATTGATTTATGAGTGAAAGTTTAGAATAAATGCGAGTTGTATCCCAGCCAACAGTTCAGATTACCCACCAAGCAGGGTCTTGGAAAGTCTTCAGAGAGGTGGCCCAAAATAGTGCTCAACCAGTAAGGACACAAAAGTCTGGATTCAATCACGTTTTCTTATAATGGAGATTTACAGAAATGTGTCGGGGGTGGAGGTAGCATTTACATTTACATTTACATTTTATCTTTAACTATAAATCCATGGCTAATTGTAAATTAAGGTATTCGTTTTTATCTTGACCAACACTGTTGCTGAGTTCAAAAACTCTCACATCTATTTTGAAGTCCAGACTTAAGAACAAAGGCTTATTGAATCAAGGTCAATGTTACCCACTCCTGTTGATTGAATCCAGGACAAAGTGTTTTACAGTAAGCAGCAGCCAGTAGTGGCTTGAATAGTGGTGATAACCGCATTGTGTGAACAGGCCCAGATGGGTAGATGTGTGGCAGGAAATGCAGCAGGCCCCATGTCTGCTTAGAAAATGACAATGTGGGCCAATTGTGATAGAATGGGCAGTTCTGGACTGGTCACCATTATCAAGGCACACGCACGCACACACAGGTACATACACATGTACACAGGTATACACGTGTATACAGGTACACAAATATATACAGTACCCACACAAGAGCACACAATCTCTCTCTCACACACACACACACACACACACACACACACACACACACATACACATACACACTCTCCCACAAATATAATCACACTCTGACACACACACACACAAACACACACATGCACACACTCTCACACACTCACACTCAGACTCACACTCACTCTCACACTCACACACGCACACACACGCACACATTCACACTCACACTCACACACACTCACGCACACTCTCTCACACACACATACACTCACACACATATACATACACTCACACTCACACTCACACTCACACTCACACTCACACACACACTCACACACACACTCACGCACACATTCTCACACACACACACTCACACACACACACTCACGCACACTTTCGTCACTTTTGCCTGGCACACAGTGACTCATGGCGCAGTGTGTGCGGTTCAGGGCCAGCAAATGAAAGGACCGAGTGCTCACACACTCCCCCTTCCTGCCAGGTCTGCTCCTCTGTGTGTGTGTGTGTGAGAGAGAGACAGAGTGTGTGTGTGTATGTGTGTGTGTGTGCGTGTGTGAGTGTTTGTATGAGAAATGTGCTCAGCAGATGAGTCACTCATTCTCTACTTGTTTGTTCCTTTCTCTTTCACCCTGGGCGGTTCGCCACTTCTTTCTCTCTCCCTCTCCCTCACTCTCTCCCCCTCTACATTTCCTCTTTTCCCTCGCCTCATCCTCCTTCTCCTTCGCTTTCCTCCACTCCCCTCCGTCCCTCTTTCATTTTTCCCCTCCCTCTCCTCCGCCTCTCTCTTATTCTTCCCTCTTTCTCTTCTATCGCTCACCTTCTCCTCCCCCTTAACCACTGTCCCTGACATTTTCTCCATCTCTCTTCTCTCTCTCTCTCTCTCCTTTTCTCTCTCTGTCCCATCTCTCCATCCCCCAGCGGCTCTGCAGAGATTGCGTAAGATCTACCACTCCTCCATCAAGCCCATGGAGCAGGCCTACAAGTACAACGAGCTGCGGCAGCACGAGATCTCAGGTACATGCCACCGGCCCCTTCCCCACGCCACCTCAGGCACGAGATCTCAGGTACACGCCACCGGCCCCTTCCCCACGCCACCTCAGGCACGAGATCTCAGGTACACGCCACCGGCCCCTTCCCCACGCCACCTCAGGCACGAGATCTCAGGTACACGCCACCGGCCCCTTCCCCACGCCACCTCAGGCACGAGATCTCAGGTACACGCCCCCGGCCCCTTCCCCACGCCACCTCAGGCACGAGATCTCAGGTACACGCCACCGGCCCCTTCCCCACGCCACCTCAGGCACGAGATCTCAGGTACACGCCACCGGCCCCTTCCCCATGCCACCTCAGGCACGAGATCTCAGGTACACGCCACCTGAGGCACGAGATCTCAGGTACACGCCACCGGCCCCTTCCCCACGCCACCTCGGGCGACTCGGCAAATATCAAATCAACAAAACAACAACTCACCCCGGTGCTGCATAACACGCTGAAGCTATATTATATCAGATCATTATTACGGCGCTGTAAAATATGAGTTCTATATTGTGTCTCTGCAGAAGGAAGAAAGAAGGTTTGCATATTTCATACACACTATTAACACACAAATCAAAAATTGCCCTCCCCACATTTTCCAGAATAAATATGGCATGGCTTTCTCGATATCCCGGAACAGGTACGGTATCTTGGTACACACTCTTTCCTCCCTCCTTATCCTCTGTTTGCACAATCAAAAAGTCACACCCGTGTCATAAACTATTCTCCTCTTGTCTTTACATCAGATTTTGCGGTCTTGCATATTATCCTATTTACGCCGATAGCCAGTTAATTAGTTTTCTGGCACCTGCGGTTCAGCTAGGCACAGCTAGGTTTCCTCGGTTTTCCTCTGTCAGCTGTGTTCTCTCGCAGCACTGAGCCTGCACGGATGAAATTGTGGAGTGAGCCCCTCTGCGCTCACGAGACAGCTCGCCCCCTGGTGGTTTGGTGTGGTAGCAAACCACACGCTTGTGTCTCGAGGTTAAATCAGGGGTCGGCAACCCTGGTCCAGGAGAGCTGCAGGGTGCGCTGGCTTTCGCTGTTTCTCTGCACTTGATTGATCAATGAAAGCAGTTGATTAGACAAATAACTCACCTCGCCTTGTGTCTTGGGACTGAACTGGCTGCTGATTTTAAGATGAAAAGAAAAACCGGCACACCCTGCAATGCCAGGCTGGTCAATGTGTCTCTCAGGCAGTTGGTCAGCATGCCAACGTGAGGCACACGAACAAGTTTGTGTGTCAGTGTGCCAGCTGGCCAATCTGTTAGCGTGTTTCTCAGATAATCATTTAGTGTGCCTCAAGTACATTGATCAATGCGATGTTTTCACCAGCCAATCAGGCAATTTCTCTCAACTCTTCACCGAGCATGTTAAAGTGCCTCTCAGCCAATCAGATCATCGGTGAATATGTCTCTCAGCCAGTCAGCAATCACTGGCAGTGAGCATGCTAGTGTGTCTACCTGCCAACCAGTTGGTGTTTCGCTCAACTGTTCAGTCAACAAGTTAGTATGTCTCTCAGCCAATCAGCCAGTCAGGACCTCCACCAGTTCCCTTGTCTCCGCCCACAGCACAGGCATACTTGAGAGCTGTGGCCAAACTCTTGTTCGTGCGTCTGATTTGCAAACGCAGAACAAAGTGCCCATAACCGCAAAAGAACAGGGTGGATGAATATTGAGGGTAGCTTCATAGAGTCAGACGTACAAGGAACACTGTTCACTACTAAACTCCCCCGATGAGTCCCATCGGGAACGTCCGATCCGGGCCCACGTTCAGGAAACATCCCAGATTTGGAGCGCTGATCTCGGATGATGTCCAGATCCCAACAGGTGTCCACAGCCAAAACTGATCTGGCTGATCATAGACTAGCCCTCTTACTCTGAGATGTTTTACAAACACAGGCTCCGGGCATGTTTGGCACCTGTGGTCAAAGATGTGTTTTGTTTCACCATGGATCACTGCACACCACTGTTCCTTTCATACCCTTTCCTGTGGTCTACTCTCTTCTCCACTCTGCTTCTTTCGTTTTTTTTTCTCCTCTCTTCTCTTCACCTCTTCACACACAATATCTCCGAACGCCTCGGGTTTCTCAAAGACACCAGGGGCCACCTCATCTGAGGATATCTGCAAAACATGGAACCGGAACCCAAGATTCCAGTCATTTCAACGCTGCGTGGAATGGCTGGAACCACTGTGATTGTTAATATTTAAAAACCTGATTACATCCAGCCGTATGACTGGAACATTCTTTTTTTTTCTCTTTTCTCTTTGCCTTGAAGAGGTGCTCCTTTGGCATATGTGAGAAAAACACGGAGCTTCTCAGTTTTCTGTGCCACAGTAAAGTCACATACAGTCTCCCCTCCTCATTCGCATATGTACTTATCAAATATACCTCTAAATATACCTCCACATACGGAGGTACAGTATCTCTTTCTATGCCTGTCCCAGTCTCTCACTCACCCTCACACTTTTTTGCCTGTCTATCTTCCTCTCTTCTACCTGTACAATATACCTGTCTGCATTGTTCTCTCACTCTCACACTCTGTCTCTCTTTTTCCTTGCTACCCTTTCTCTTTGTCCACCTTTCTTTCACTGTCCTCTTTCCTTCATGTATCTTGACCTCCCTTTCCCATGTTTTTCCATCCCTATTTCCTGTCTGTCTCTCCTCCTTTTTCTCTCTTCTACCTCTCTCCCCTTCACTGCATCTGACTCTTCTCCTTCCTTCCTCCCCCCACATCCCTCCCTCCATCTAACAGCCTACCCTGGACGAACCCTGGGGGCATCAGCTACAGGTGGGTAGGGGGGGGGGGGCATCAACTGTAGGTGCATGGTACTGTCTGAGGTTTACCCCCCTAGTCCTTCTTGCCCCAGATCCCCCCCCCCCCCCCCAACACACACACCCACACTCATACACACACACACACACACACACACACACACACGCTCACACACACACACACACACACACACTCACACATCAGCCTTTGACAGCTCATCATCATCACCACACTGTTTGGTCCCCCCCCCCCCCCCCCCCCCCCCCCCCGGCCCTTGACCAAACCTGTGACATATTTCAGTGCTTCCTCCTTCAATTAACGTGATATATATTCCTAGAAATTCCTTTCTCAATTTAAATTCATTAAACAAACCCACCGTAGTAGAATTTCCTGTTCTGCTGTTACCGTTTACGTTCCTCAGACAACCCATGCTACTCACCACAGACGCCAGAGAGAGAGGCTGAATCCAGCTCAGCTTCCAATTAACACTTTAATTAAATGTTATTGATTGTGGAAACCCAACATCGACAGTGCCTTCCCCAGAGAAGATTAGAGTAGTACTTATCTCCTGCCCTCTGTGGTGACACAAGCGGTTCATTGTTCAAGCTGTGGGAGTGACATACTATATTTACACAGACTGTGTGGTGTTTAGTGAGCAAGCAACAAAGCAACAGTGTGAATTCAGGACATGTTCCCGAAATATAAAATATCCTATAAGTTAATTGAATCGGAAGTACAGCAATAAATTCCCAATTTAGGGAAGCTGTTACAGAATTATAAATATATCCAATGTGTTGGTATTATTTTTGTAAGCTTTTAAGTTTTACTAATGCACAACATTTGATTGCGCAACATTGTAATAATTCATACATTTTGGTATTTATAGCCTTTCACACAGAGACACATAACTGTGCAATTACTCCTATTCGATATTGTATTTTACATATATCACTTTTGCATGAAATGTAACTAATTTGAATCATAAATTCAAATTTTGTATTCAATAGAAGTATTACAGCGCTTTTTGCAGAATACCAATTAAACTTGAAAACTGAGTAAAATGACAGGGAAAAATTTAGGTGCATTATATTCATTTAGCAGATGATCTTATCCAGTACAATTTAGAATCTAGGAGAAACAGAAGTGCATTCACCAGTGAATAAAGATGAACCACTTGCTTGTCATAATGTAATTTTCCCACTGCAAGAATGTTACATTATTTACTAGTTTACTAATTTCATTATGGCTAGTAATTTAAAACAAAAAAATAAATTATTGGCCAAGTGTTCCAAGGCCCCTGTTGGGACATTAAGTAATTATCCAACTTGGGAAATGGGAACAGTGGCCATTATTGAAAAATTAATTTTTAATTAATATTGAGAATTTACTTAACAAGTAATCTTACGCAGGGTACCCATTATATATTTAGTGGATGTTATCCTATTAAGATCTTGCAGTTATTTAATATTTATTTAGTATTTAGTGGATTTATACAGTTGGACATTTTACTGAGGTAATTCAGGTTAAGTACCTTGCTCAAGGGCGCAATGTAATTTGTAGACTCTGAATTATGAGTGCATCTCCCTTACCATACTACACTGTGGCTTACGTTTTACACTGCTTATTCCTTTATACTGCAGGATATTTAGTGAAGCAATACTGTTTCCTGGAAGTACAACAGCCACCTTGGGAATCGAGCCTCCAGCCTGCTGGTTTCAAACCCTTTTGGTCACATACCTGAATATCTGGCAAACTATGGTACTCACCTGGTTAAATAAAGGAGAAATAAAATAAAAATAAAATAGAATAAATAAAAAGAGGTGTTGGAATAAAAAAGCTGTGTGTATGTGTACAGTGTGTCTGTGTCTGTGTGCGTGTGCGTGTGCGTGTGCGCGCGTGTGCGCGCGTGTGCGTGTGTGTGCGTGCCTGTGTGTGTGTGTCCATGCTTCTGTGTCTGTGTGTGTGTGTGTGTGTGTGTGTGTGTGTGTGTCCATGTGTCTGTGTCTGTGAGTGCGTGTATGTGTGTCCATGCTTCTGTGTCTGTGTCTGTGTGTGTGTCCATGCTTCTGTGTCTGTGAGTGCGTGTCTGTGTGTGTGTGTGTGTGTCCATGCTTCTGTGTCTGTGTCTGTGTCTGTGTGTTTGCTGTTTTATGGAGCAGGGTGTCCTTTGGCACCCTTGGCCTAATGCACACAGTCAGATCAAAAAAGGAAGAAGCCGACATCACTTCCTACCCCCCCCTTCCCCAATCCCCCGGTTTCAAAAAGCAAAACCCAACCTCTACACTTCTTTAGTCCAACTGTCTGTCCCTCTACTTCCTCTCCCCACTTCACACATCTTTTCTTCCTCCTCCTCCTCTTCGTCATGCACTCGAGGGCTGCTCTGTGCCGACATCCTGCCCGTTGGTCCGACTCTGCTTTGCCCATGATGTCATCAGCTGTGTTTACCTGTGATTTGCAGCGCCATTGTTTTTACCAAGTGTGTCAAAGTGTTTTCAGCGACCTCTCCCATGCAAAGAAGCAACATCCTGTCTGTGAAAATAACAAAAACAAGGAGCGAGGACTACAGTAGAAAATATATAGATTATTCTTGCCTTCATATATGTTGATATATATTACATACTGTATTATGAATGAACATATATTCTCAAACATATATGTTTTGACACTTACATTTGCACATAAAGAATAGAATTGTAGCTAATGAAGCTAAATATGTTAAATGGCAAATAGCTATCTGCATGTCATATTTTGACAAATATGAATGCATCCTTCAGAGTTCTAATGATGTATGCTATTTCCCTTAGTAGCTTCTTAACTTTTTTTTCATCGCATGGCTGACGCTGTGACTGAATTTGCTGCCCAGAGCAGGCGTTGAGTCTATAAAACAATACCCAGCCGGTGTCCGGCTTTCCTTGAGTGCTCTGAAGCAGGTATCCCTGCAATAAGCTCGCAGAAATGCTCCGAGCTGAGCCGAGCTGTTTTGATGGGCTGGTTGTTTTGGTTTGTTTGTTTTTGTCGCTGCTTTATCAGAATGTGTCTCTGCTGTTGAGCTGAACCGGCCAATGGGGGCGCGTGTCTCCTGGAGCACGGATATGCTTTGCTGACAGCTGTGGGCGTGTGAAGCCACTGCTAAACGAAGACTCCTTTCCCCTTAGCGGGTTTCACCGTGATGTGGATGGGGCTGTCATGCAGGGCATGGGAGACAGGTGGGATAGCTTTCAGGTTTCCTGCAAAACTGAGTCCAACACACCTCTCTCCTCTGTCTCTCTCCCTCCTTCCCCTCTCTCTTTCCCTCTCTCCCTCCCTCCCTCCCTCTCTCCGTAGATGGTGAGATCACCTCCAAGCCTATGGTACTATTTCTCGGTCCCTGGAGCGTCGGCAAGTCCTCCATGATCAACTACCTTCTGGGCCTGCAGGACTCTCCATACCAGCTCTATACAGGTAAAGACACGTGAACACAGGTAGACACTTAAACATTCCCTCAACTGAAGGTTTGACCCAGGTGCACAAGCCCAAACGATTCCTCAACTGGTTCAGAAACCATAATACCTCATTGCCTACCTCATTGCCTACCATCAGCTGTGCACAGTTAAACCTATTTCGGCCTGTAGTGTAGTGGTTAAGGTAAATAACTGGGACACGCAAGGTCAGTGGTTCTAATCCCGGTTTAGCCACAATAAGCTCTGCACAGCCGTTGGGCCCTTGAGCAAGGCCCTTAACCCTGCATTGCTCCAGGGGAGGATTGTCTCCTGCTTAGTCTAATCAACTGTACGTCGCTCTGGATAAGAGCGTCTGCCAAATGCGAATGATGTAATGTAATGTAATGTCATCCCCTCAGGCGCTGAGCCCACTACCTCCGAGTTCACGGTGATCATGCACGGCGAGAAGGTCCGCTCCGTCGAGGGCATCGTCATGGCGGCCGACAGCTCCCGCTCCTTCTCGCCCCTGGAGAAGTTTGGCCAGAACTTCCTGGAGAAGCTGGTGGGCATCGAGATGCCCCACAAGCTCCTGGAGAGGGTGACCTTCGTGGACACGCCTGGCATCATCGAGAACCGCAAGCAGCAGGAGAGGGGTGAGAGCGCAGGGGCGGGATGGACACAGCGCCACGCGGAATGGACGAGGGGGCGGGGTCTCGGTTAACTCCCGTCACAATGGCACTTTTGTAATTGGTGGAACAGAACAAATCTGATCATAGATTTTTGTGAGGACAACCATATCCTGCTCTTTCTCTTCTCCAAAAGATGGACGTTGCAAATAGTATGTACACCTTACTGTACACTACAATAGTAGTAGTTGTAGTAGTTAGTACATTTTACATTTACATTTTAGTCATTTGGCAGACACTTTTAATCCAAAGCGATTTACAAGTGCTTAGGTTCTTCCACGTTAAAGCAACACATCCATAACCAATAAAATACACATGAAGTGCTGTTCTAAACATACAGTCATCATAAGTGAAATTCTATATATATATATATATATATATATATATTATTATTATTATTTTTTTTTTTTGGGTTTGACAAGATGGGTAGGGATATCGGAAAATGGGGGGGGGGGGAGAATCAGGAGGTAGGACTAAGGTACAGTTTGAAAAGGTGTGTTTAGTCTGCGTCGAAATAGGGGGAGGGATTCTGCTGTCCTGACAGTGGTTGGCAAGTCATTCCACCACTGAGGAACCAGAATGGCGTGAACGTGCAGCTCGACCACCAGTCGTAGTTAGTAGTAGTAGTAGTAGTAGTAGTAGTGGTAGTAGTAGTAGTAGTAGTAGTAGTAGTAGTAGTAGTAGTAGTAGTAGTCGTAGTAGTAGTAGTAGTAGTTGTAGTAGTAGTAGTAGTAGTAGCCGTTTCATAAAAAGTATCCATTCTCCGATCTTGTGGCTACTGCCATCCACTTATTCTTTCTCTCCCTCACTCTCCTCTCCATCTCTCCTCCTGTGCCTCTTTCTCACTCCTTCTCTCTATGTCTCCCTCCTCAGGCTACCCCTTCAACGACGTGTGCCAGTGGTTCATCGACCGGGCGGACCTGATCTTCGTGGTGTTCGACCCGACCAAGCTAGACGTGGGCCTGGAGCTGGAGATGCTCTTCAGGCAGCTGAAGGGGCGCGAGTCTCAGATCCGCATCATCCTCAACAAGGCCGACCACCTGGCCACCCAGGACCTGATGCGTGTCTACGGCGCCCTCTTCTGGAGCCTGGCGCCGCTCATCAACGTGACGGAGCCGCCCCGCGTCTACGTCAGCTCCTTCTGGCCCTACGAGTACGCCCCCGACACCAGCCGCGAGCTGTTCAAGCGCGAGGAGATCTCCCTGCTGGAGGACCTGAACCAGGTGATCGAGAACCGCCTGGAGAACAAGATCGCCTTCATCCGCCAGCACGGCATCCGCGTGCGCATCCACGGCCTGCTGGTGGACCGCTACGTGCAGACCTTCAAGGACAAGATGAGCTTCTTCAGCGACCCCGAGCTGGTCTTCAAGGAGATCGTGGACGACCCCGACAAGTTCTACATCTTCAAGTCCATCCTGGCCAAGACCAACGTCAGCAAGTTCGACCTGCCCAACCGCGACGCCTACCGCGACTTCTTCGGCATCAACTCGGTGAACAGCTTCAAGCAGCTGTCGGCCCAGTGCTCCTACATGGGCGGCTGTCTGCTGGAGAAGATCGAGAAGGCCATCACCAACGAGCTCCCCAGCCTCCTGAGCAGCATCTCCCTAGGCAAGAACCCCAGCCTGTCCTCCTGCGAAGCCACGGGGTGCGGGGAGAAGCCCAAGAACCGCTACCGGAGGCACTGAGACGGAGGAGAGGAGAGGAGGAGGGAGAGAGGGGGAGGAGAGGAGGAAGAGGAGTAGGAGGGGAGGAGAGGAGAGGGGCGGGGGGAAGGATGGAGGGTCCGTACGGCTGACCTCCTCCGCCCCCCCGGCCCCGCCCCCTCCCGTGAATCCCATGATGTCGTTGTCTGCAGGGATGGAGGTTCTTTCGGTTTTTCTGTCGTTTTGTTGTTCTTTTTTCAGAGGAATGCAGGGTGGGAGTTTGGGGTGAAAAGGAAGGGGAGGGGGTGGTCAGTGAGCGGGACTGGCTGAGGGGTACAGGTGTTTGTGTGGTGAGAGTTTCACAGGTGAGTTTTGTCATGTCGAACTCCCTCCTCTCTCCCCTGCACAGCAGTACAGAACTGTCAGCTGGTTTGGAGAAGAAAAAAAATACACGTTGGAAAAAAAATTGCTGAAACAAAAAAAATTGTAAAAAGATTTTTAAATGAAAAATTACGAGACTTTAACAGTCTGTGCCAGCTCTATGTATGTGAATAAAATGGAGAAAAAAATGGAAACAGTAGTTTGACAATTTTTGTTTGCAGGTTTGCGTTCAATTTTATTTCAATGATTTGAAATGGCAACAGGCTGATTCACTGAGTTTAAACTTTTGTATTTATTGTTGTTGCTTTTTTACTGTCTGCAATTTAGAAGTCTCGTTTCTTTTCTTGGAGAGGACGACCTAGACTTTCTTACACAGCCCTGAGAAGAATTTGCACACACATCTGCTGCCAGCCTAAACTTCAGCCCACTGCCACCCCAGCATGCCAGGGTATACTGGTGAAACTAAAGCTGCATGAGATCCTGTCTTTCTGGCTATATATTTATTTATTTATTTTATTTCCTGACGTATGACACCCTGCAAAAATAACCTGCAGGACCCCGAAACAAGGTCCACAGGATCCTGCTGTAAAAGCGTGGGTTTATTATCGGGCACGTCGACCTGTGTAGTCAGAACCTTCTGCAAGGAAACGCTCTGTTTTCTCTGCTTCTGTGACCCTCCTGGGGGACAGTCTACTGTCCTGTAGACGGTACTGAGCACAGGGGTCAGGGGTCAAGGGTCATGTCCAATTTCTTATTGAAAGAAAGAATCACTGCTACATAGTTAGAGGTCTGCCAAATCAGGTCCCTGCAGTGTGGGGTTACAGGGGAGAATTTATATATATATAATAGAAATATTATTATTATTATCATCACGGTGCCTGTCGTGAATAACCAACAGGCCTGGTGGATCGCCAGGAGCCTCCTGGGAACAGAGCCATAGAGTACGGTGGGAAATCTCCCTTGACTTCCACATTCTTCCCAGTGTCACTCTGGGGTTTATAGGTGTCAGTAAAATTCCCATAGTTCCTCTGCAGTTATGTGAGAGGTTAATGTGGAGTGGCAGGGCCTCGGGAATGTAACTCTGATCTCCACTGAAAGCGTCTGTTTTTTTGGCAGGGTTTTTTTAACATTTTTTTTACTACTTGTTGCTTTACTTAGAAGTGCCGGTCGCAAGACTCCACACACGATGTGCCATCTGTTTCCCGGCTTCCCACAAGCCCCACAGGAAGTGTTGGATAACACAGGACTCGCTTATTTTTATGGAGAGAGAGAGAGAGAGAGAGAGAGAGAGAGAGAGAGGAAGAGAGGAGAGGGGTAAAACTTCTGTAATCAAACTCCCCGGTGGCAGTTTGCCCTCTGACCTCCGTCGAAATGGTTGCCAGTTGTGCGACTGCTGAGTGGCTGTGTTCGTGTTCCTCTGAGAGGATGGGGATTAAGGTTAATCAAAAATGTACAGGTTTATCTCTCTCTCTCTGTCTCTCTCTCTATGTTACAATTAATTATGTATTTGATTCAACTGGCACCCTGCTTCTTGGGAACAACAATCACAACCATATCAAGAAAATACAAACAAGCTCCTGCCGTGCAACAGAAACTAAATCGACATGAAAGAGTACACGAACCTGCCTTGTATGCAGCGGACTACTCGCGTTACATTTCCGCATAACCAGAGAAGAAAACGCGCTGAGTAATTATAATTCACAAAAACTCCTCAATCGGCGTTTGGGGTTTTATTTTACCCTTGCTGTTACCAATTATGGACACCAGAGGGAGCCCTGTCTCCGAGTCTCCGCCACAAAAGCTGCCCCACATGACATTTTGTTCTGGTTGGCATTTATATAGCGCCTTTATCCAAAGCGCTGTACAATTGATGCTTCTCATTCACCCATTCATACACACACACTCACACATCGACGGCGATTGGCTGCCATGCAAGGTGCCGACCAGCTTGTCAGGAGCATTTCGGGGTTAGGTGTCTTGCTCACTTCGACACAGCCAGGGCGGGGGATCGAACCGGCAACCCTCCGACTGCCAGACGACCACTCTTACTGCCTGAGCCATGTCACCCCTGTCGCCCCTGTTCTGTAGTCTATTTCTGGAAATTAACGTTAGCCAATATAAATATAAAATTATGACGGAAAGACTTTTTTTTATTGCAGTACGCTCAATCAAATCAAGACTGACTGAAAAGCGTAAGCAATTCATCACACAGCAATGTCTGCCAAATCAATATTTCATGCATAAAGATAAAGACTCCCATCACTCAAGGAAAAATAAATAAATAAATAGCGATGGATACTTGGTCAAATTGATGAAAGATCTCACAGGAGATCAAGACGCATTTACTACATTATATTATTTTGGCACTGTTCTTCCATGATTCTTAACTGTATATTTTTGTGTTTTTTTAACCCTTTTTCTTTTGCAGTATTTTACATAAATATCCTGATATCATAGTTTAACTTAGTGTCATGTTAAGTTGCTCAGCGTGTAACTCATTCATGTAATCTGGGGGAACTGATTTTTTGTGTACATTTTAAAATGAAATTGAATGCATTCAAGGCAGCAACATTTGTCTGGAATAAAGGTTTTTGACTGAATGTGATAAAAAAAATGTTCCTTTGTTTTTTCTTTTTTTTGTGTGTGTGTGTGTTTTCATTAAATTATAGATATAAAGAACACATTAACTGACATAAAAACACACAGAAACCGCACACAACCAAACACACACACACACACACACAATCATGCAGTGTAATAAGTACATATATCCAGCACATATATCCATCCATCCATTATCTGAACCCGCTTATCCTGAACAGGGTCGCAGGGGGGCTGGAGCCTATCCCAGCATACATTGGGCGAAAGGCAGGAATACACCCTGGACGGGTCGCCAGTCCACCACAGGGCACACACACGATTCACTCACACACTCATACCTACGGGCAATTTAGACTCTCCAATCAGCCCAACATGCATGTCTTTGGACTGTGGGAGGAAACCTGAGTACCCGGAGGAAACCCACGCAGACACGGGGAGAACATGCAAACTCCGCACAGAGAGGCCCCGGCCGACGGGGATTCGAACCCAGGACCTCCTTGCTGTGAGGCGGCAGTGCTACCCACTGCACCATCCGTGCCGCCAGCACATATATTCAATTCAATTTTATTTGTGTTGTGCTTTTCACAGACGACTGTCACAAAGACCCTTACAGAGTAACAGACTGGGAAATACCAGCCCTGAGACCCCAGATATCAAGTTAAAAAAAACAAAAAACTCCCTTGTGGGGATAAAAACCCTCACACAGTGGCAGGAAGGAACCCGGCTATAGGGGGATGCCTATCCTCTGCAGGCCTATAGGGTGAGTTGGTAACACTCGAGGTATATATGTATATGTTTTATGCAGACTTGCTAAAAAAAAACCCCACACAAACAAGCAGGTGCACGAGCATATTTAACCAAAGAAGAAGAACGGGACTGAGATGAGAGTCTGAGCGGAGAGGAGAAAGGGGAGGGGAGGGGGGGGTGCTTGACAGAATTTCTCCTGTGCAGTGATCCAGATGAGCTCCGCTGACATCCTTACAAAGTGAAGGGAGAGTAATCCCCTCACGGGTCTCGTAGCCCACAGGGCACACAGCGCACCTGACGGGGAACGCACAACAGCTCCTCTGTACACACTGTGCTGGGCAGGTGCTGGTTGTGGGGCAGCTACCAGCTCAGATGGGCTGCCAGCACTAGCTGGTTGACCAGCTCATACCCAGCTAGACCAGCTCAATGACCAGCTTGACCATGCTGGTTGACCAGCTCATATCCAGCTTTATAAGCTTTAAGATACAGGGTACAGTGGATGTATCACTTTATATAACATACAAAGTACAGTGGCTGTATCACGTCATATTACATAGAAGGGACAGTGGATGTATCACTTCATATTAGATAGGATATGGGGAGTGGTGCAGTGCCTATGCTTCAGTGTCACCCCATCTTTTCCATACCAAAACCAGCAAGGGAGTGTGGGAGCAAGAGGAGAATGGTGGAGAGAAACACTGAATAATGACTTGTTTTAAAAACAAGAATCAAATAAAAATGTAATCTCCTGTTCCCCCATGAGTTGCAGGGACACAGATTTGTATGTCACAGTCTACTGTCCTGGGACTTGAGAGTCACACATTTCATAGGTTTTCAAAAGGCTGTTCACTAAAGTTCTCCTCTATAATGTGCTGTATGTTGTGTTAAGATTAAATTCGGAAACGTCTGAAGTGAGGAACACAGTTTGGTGGTCATGGGAATACAATTGGACTGTGCTTGGTAGCATTTAATTGGTAAATACTGTATATAATCAAAGATCAAAAACGTATCCACAAAGGTCAGATTTGTGTTAAAATGTCACTGTAATTGACTGTAGAAAGTGCAAAGCAGACGACGCCATGGATCAAACTGCAGGTGTTCGGCTTTACTGGATCCAAAGTGCAAGACTGCAAAGACCGAGTGTGAGCTTGACCCGTGTAAAAGAGTCTCTTGCGCGCCATAATGCTGCTCTGTTTGGCAACAGTCATAGTTACCGCCGTCACCATCACGCGACTAATACGCTACAGTATGAAACATCAAAAGCAACGTCTCGCGCCGTTAAATAAAATAAATAATGATTGGTGCAATAAATTATAAATAATTCAAAAAAGCACGCGCGTGGAATCTAATGAGAAAACACTGAAGTTATTTTGCATGGTTTGACATACATTTTAATATCCGCTCTGGAAGGAAGGTGTCTGTAAAACAGAT
Source organism: Conger conger (assembly GCF_963514075.1). Lineage (NCBI taxonomy): Eukaryota > Metazoa > Chordata > Actinopteri > Anguilliformes > Congridae > Conger > Conger conger. The sequence continues at coordinate 15,351,361 of NC_083775.1, read as the reverse complement.
GGTTATTAATCCATGGCAGCGGTAGATTCCCTTCTAACGACGAAAACTGAGCAGGGGGTCGTATCTGCGTGGCATGCCTAGAAATAATGCCATGCGCTCTCGCTCGCCAATCCCGGAACAGGAGTGACATATCGGTGTGACCAAAGAGCATATCATTCAGTTCAGTGGATGGGTCCCAGTCGCTTCGTAGGCTAAAGTGAAGATGGCTATGTGCCAGCAATGTTGTGGATCTATCTGATAAAGTGCTACTGTGAATGGCCAGACTTGAAGTGACACGGTTGTTGATGGCTAACGAATACTTTGATAGTCAAACATTGATTTCATGTTCTTTTTCTGTGTATGCCCTCAAATAATCAAGAAACACTTGTTTGTATTGGTGCTGTTGGCCAAAACGGCGTCGGTGCCTCGGTTTGAATTATTATTTGTATGACAGTTAGCTCTGGTTTACTCTGCTTAACTGCTTGTTAGTTCGGAAGTCAACATAGACAGCTTAGGATATCCTTAACTGTTTAGTTTGTTCTAAGCCATTTGTTTTGGGGTGATCACACGCCAGCGTATTTAACAGGATCAAACCAGTTCCACCACTCTGTAGTAACGGTACATTGTATTTCTTTCGTCGGTTCCCACGAAATCAGCCCTTACACTGAATTTCGGCAGGAAATTGCTCGAGTCTGAGCGCTTCCCTTTGCCTATTGCGTCAAATAGCAGTCTGCTTCTGATGGCGAAGCGGCACACAGCCTTCACTGAAAGAATCACGAGTAGCTGAATTCGCGTTAACATGCACCGAATTGTTTTCAGCAAGATATCAAATCTTTATGTTTGGTGTGACACCGTGTCGTGATGGGAGCAACTGGTAGGCTACTATGCTTTTCTGAACTGGACACTCGTGTGGTAGAAAGCAGTCGTCTAGATAGTGAACCTTGGCAATGTTATAGTCTCGCTTATTATTAAAGTTCCTAGAAAAAAAAGAAAAAAGATTGAGCAGCAATTCACTTCCCCTTATTCATTGCCGGTACCTGCACTGCTGTGCGCAAGCCCCAAGGCACAAGAACGCGCATGGTGAGCGCGTCACCCAGGAGTTTGGGACCCCCTGTTGATTTTATCTGTCGAAAAAAGGGAAGGTGGCAGTCATGGGCGTCTGAAGGAAGGAAGGAGAGACTCGGAGAGAAGGTGGGGGCGCGCTCGGACGCGCTCATTGCGGTTAAAGAGAAAAGACACCCCTCCACACCTCCCCTCGAATGCGTGCTCGCTACCCCTCATTTTAGGTTCTATGTGCGTGCGCGCATCCCCACTTTGCCCCCTCCCCTCTATTATATTACTGTAGCTCTCCCTCGCCGTACACTCATTCTGTTGGGTTGCGAATTCTGAAAGGCTGAGAAGATGGTGGCAGTGACGGCATTGTCGTCTGCACTCGGATAGGTGAAGCTACTCGGCTACCCATTGCGGTATTCCCCGGACAGAATGACTTAACTGCCTTTGGCCGGGCAACAGGGGGGAGAGTGTCAAAAAGGGAAAATGACGAGTGATAACCGTATTAAATGGCAAGGGAACGTATCAGAGCAGTAACCGGACCTGTGCACATTTGAGCGAATAGTAAACGTAGACGTCGCCCCTCTTTCGTCTTCACTCCGTGCGGTTGAATTGAAGTCGCAGGACCAAGAAGACCACTTTTTTCCCCCGAGATTCTCCGAGCCGAGGGAACGTGAAGGGGAGGGGATTGTGGAGGACTCGCAATTAGCCCGTTGTGTCCATGCGGTTACAATCCCTCTTTCTAATGAAGGCGATTGTGGCCTGGGTAAACTTTCGATGCAGCCGGGAATCACGAAGGAGCACGTCCTACATATCAACACTTTTATACATTTTTTACCGGGATGCTGTATAGAAGTTTACTGATTATTTCCTATTTTTTCTTTTGGAAAATGAAAGCTACAGAGGTAAACATTGGTTAGCCTCCAATACCAAGCCTTCAAGACCGGGACCTTTTCCTTATCGTAGGTATTATTGGTATGATTAAGATTAATATAATAATCGTTATTTTTTATTAGCCACATGTTTTCAACTGCTGGCTAAGTACTGGTCTTTTTTACAAGTATGTGTGGTGCAAGTGGAAAATTTTTGAATAACGTTGCCGATGTAATTTTTAATCTTTAATTTCTTGCAACGCTGTCCTTAACGCTACATCCTACTTTGCATTATTCTCATTCCAAACTCGTCCAACCCCCCTTTTTACGAATTGGGGAGACCGGCGGTGGAGATCCGGAGAGGGAATTCAGGAAAGGACGGGGCTCCGTCCATTGAAACACTGGCGAATAGGCCCTCCCGTTGAATTAGTACGGGGTATGTGGGTTTAGGGCGAAAGGCGCCAGCTGCAAATTCTAGTTTCTTCAAAACACCGCAACGATGCCTTAATACTCTCACTTGAATCTTCTGCCAAGTTTTAAGGTGTCTTGAGTAAGGTATTTAGAGCTCACTTTTGGGCATTAGCCTCAAAATAAATAGGACATTATTATGTTTTTTCGAAATGTTATACATGCAAAGTGAAAGAAAACAGTTTTGTAAGAATTTAAAAATGAATAATTGTCAACGACAGTGTTTGCCAAAACAGAGCGGAAAAAACAACTGCATCCAAGTCTACTACAACTTTGTTTACTAACGTCTAGAAATTAACTTTACTCGTTACATAAATAATTCTAACTGGCGCGCTGAAACAACCATAAGCAGTGCATGCAATTCCGGGATACTTCGTTGCACTTTATTGTCAGATTTCGATGGGAATTATTTGAGCAGGAGAACATTGTCCAGAATCGTGAGGAGAGGTGGTCTACTGAACATAGTTAGCATAACGGGTCGAGCTGTCACCGACGTTGGCATCGCAACAAAAGTCAACTTTCGTAAGTTGTTTTGGCCTATTCATATGTTGTCTCAATTTGTATAAATTATGAGGGAAGGACTTTTAATACCTGCGTTTAATCATCCGGGATAAAAGGAAAACTAGACTTGAATTATAACAACGTTAGTTACAGGCAACGCACGAGCTCTTGACGCATTCGAGTGCTTAAAAACGGAGAAAGACGGAGGAATGTAAGGATTGACGTCATGAGGTGGAATAACGAACTACTCTAGTATCTGGAAGGGTCCTAGAGCGTGAGCGGACCGTTTGCGCTGCACACGTTTTTTTTAATTTTATTATTATTTTTTTTAATAAACTTTTTTTATTTATGTTTTTTCTCTATTGCCCTTTTTCATTTTGATATCCATCCGCTTTCTACTGCGGCTAATTTGGACGTGGATAAACTACAGGCCAGACTACTGTGCGGACTTAATCTTTGACATCTTGGAGTTATTACGGTGAGACTGTGTTCCTCGCATCGCGTAACGGAAACATGGCATCACCGCAGCACCAGCAGCTCCTCCGCAATACGGAGGCGAGCTGTGACTCCAGCGGCGATGGCGCGGTGTCGGTGCGGATCAGCGGTGCCAAGCCGCAGAAACAGCAGCAGCTTCACGGCGCAGGGAGCACTGGGTGCGGGGGCGGCACCACCGGGGGCTCGAAGCGCTGCAAGTATAGCATTTCCTCCAGTTGCAGCTCCGGAGAGTCCGGTATGCGGAGGACGGCGGTGAGGGGGCTGAGGCACCACAGGAAGGTGCCCCAGCTTTTTGAGAGGTCGGCGGCGCAGTTCTGGGACCCCAAGTTTGACTCGCCCATCCTGGAGGAGGCCTGCCGGGAGCGTTGCTTCCCGCAGACGCAGCGCCACTTCCGCTACGTCCTGCTCTACCTGTCCGCCGCCGGCTTCCTGTGGGGAGTGTACTTCGCCGCCAACCCTGCCCGCTGCCACCCCGTCGCCTTCCTGGTGCCCACCGCCTCCTTCCTCCTCTTCTGCCTCCTCCTCTTCCTCTTCACCTTCACCCGCCTCTACAACCGCTTCTACAACCAGGCCTCGCTCCTGCTGATCTTGGCCACCTTCGCACTCACCCTGGCGCCCCAGGTGCAGACCGCTGGATTCGGGGACCTGGAGGGGCTCTCTTTGGACGAGGACGAAGTCGTCGCCTCGGAAAGTCAAAACGTGACCCTCGGCGCCCCCCCAGCGGGCGGCTCCTGGGCGCCCTGCCTCTCCCCCGTCGGGACCTTCTCCCTCTGCATGGAGGTGCTGCTCCTGCTCTACAGCGTCCTCCACGTGCGCCTGTACGCCTCCGTCCTGCTGGGGCTGCTGTACTCGGCCTCCTTCGAGGCGCTGGGCTGGATGCATCTGGCCCCGGGCTGGGGGGCGGCGGCGCGGGACTCGGACTGGGAGACGCTGGGCTGGCTGGCCCCCGCCCGGGCGCTGCTGCACCTGTGCGCCCACGCCATCGGCATCCACCTCTTCATCATGTCGGAGGTGCGCTCACGCAGCACCTTCCTGAAGGTGGGCCAGGCCGTCATGCACGGCAAGGACCTGGAGGTGGAGAAGGCCCTGAAGGAGCGCATGATCCACTCCGTCATGCCCCGGCGGGTGGCGGACGAGCTGATGAAGCAGGGCGACGACGAGGGGTGCGAGGGCTCGGCGAAACGCTACTCCACCCACGGCTGCGGAGGCCCCGCCTGCTCCTCCGCCACGGCGGCCGCCTCCACCTCCTCCAGCCCCAAGGGCAACAAGAGGAAGAAGACCTCCATCCCCCGGGGGCAGATCATCTTCCGGCCCTTCAACATGAAGCGCATGGAGCCCGTCAGCATCCTGTTCGCCGACATCGTGGGCTTCACCAAGATGAGCGCCAACAAGTCCGCGCACGCGCTGGTGGGCCTGCTCAACGACCTGTTCGGCCGCTTCGACCGGCTCTGCGAGCTGACGCGCTGCGAGAAGATCAGCACGCTGGGCGACTGCTACTACTGCGTGGCGGGCTGCCCGGAGCCGCGGCCGGACCACGCCTACTGCTGCGTGGAGATGGGCCTGGGCATGATCCAGGCCATCGAGCAGTTCTGCCAGGAGAAGCGCGAGATGGTGGACATGCGCGTGGGCGTGCACACGGGCACCGTGCTGTGCGGCATCCTGGGGATGAAGCGCTTCAAGTTCGACGTCTGGTCCAACGACGTCAACCTGGCCAACCTGATGGAGCAGCTGGGCGTGGCCGGGAAGGTGCACCTGTCCGAGGCCACCGCCGGCTTCCTGGACGACCGCTACCGGCGCGAGGACGGGCGCGTCACCGAGAGGGTGGGGCAGAGCGTGGTGACGGAGCAGCTGAAAGGTAAGGGCGGGGGCGGTTGGAGGTTCAGTGCGGACCTCATTGTTTTGGATTCTTTCTATGGTTTACTGAGATTTGTCTGGTGTATTGGAACCTGTGAAATGCTCTCAAAAAGTGCAAAGCCTGCCTTCTAGGTTGGTTGGCTCAATTGCACCTGGCAAGATCAATCGAGCACATCAAAATCTAAATAAATAAACAGTAAAAATTGTGTGTGAATGTGGCGGCTTTGAGGCGGAAAAGTAGTTTCTTCCTTGGGTGGATTGTGGCACAATTATTTACAGCAGTAGGATGAAGGATCTATGACCAGACCTGGGTTCAAATTGTATTTGATTTGGATTTGTTCTTGCCTGTTGCATGTGACCTTTAATAACCTGCTAGGAAGAGCAGATGGGTGGTTTACAGTTTTTGGATTATTTAATTAGTTTCAAGGCACCAGGCAAGCTTAATTAAATTCAGAAAAGTATTTGAATCCATAACAAAATACTATTTGAACCCAAGTCTGCCCATTCCCATCCTCAGTGTGCTGTGTGGCCCAAACTACTAGGCATCAGGAGGATTGTTTCCATGTAAGAAATACATGGCATGATCTCATGGAGGGTTTGGTGTAAAGTTCACGGGCCGGAGTTGGAGACAGACGGACTGAAGGAGCATAGCCCAGGTTTACTCTGTCTGGTGTTTGTACTAAAGTGTGTAGTTAACACTGTTTGCAGCCACCAGATAAATTACTGATATGCGGGCTCTTGACTGAGGCGGATCATGTTGTGCAAATATTGTTCACTGGAGGACCAACTTGCGTAAATGTTGGGAGTTGGAAAGGTAGCATATGTGGGGTGCCTACCAGAGCAAAGGGGGCTGCTGAGGTTCTGCTTCCTGTTGTGAGCAGGGACTTGAGGTCAGAGGTCAGTAAAGAGATGTCACGCCTGCAGGGTTATGGTGATGTCACATGGGCAGGGGGTCTGGGAGAAAGAGTTCTGTGTTGTTTGCTGAGGGGGTCGTGGGAGGTTGTGTCCAAAAGAGCTCAGAACTACAAAATGGAACTTTTATTGCGTTTTCGAGCACATTCACTTACTCTGAGGAAGAAGTCCCAGATGTCGAGACGTCAGTTGCCCTGTTTTATTAAAGGTGTCCTGTTTCTCAGCCTCAAGTGCTCTACTTATTGTGGATAAGTTTCTGTGAAGTTATCCAGGCAAGGAAAATTTTTTATGGGCCTCTTGGATAACTCTGGTGTGCCAGATGTTTTAAGGCTTGGCTTTAAACCTGTCCATGGTGTATTCCTGCCTTTCGCCCCAATGCACACTGGGATAGGCTCCATCACCTCCCAAACCCTGGCCAGGAATAAGCAGGTTTGATAATGGATAGATGGATAGATGGATAGATGGATTGATGGATGGTTCTGGCTTTGACAGGATAAGTATTCCCCTGTGTGGCAGGGACGGTATGTGGGATATGTCGTCTGTAGCTCTAACCCTGGAGCCTGTGGTCTTTCCTCACTCTACTTCTGCCCATGGAAATTTTCCAGATTGTCTTATCATGGTTGTTGGCATTTTGTCCTTAACCTATTTGTGAGGTTGGTGTGAAAGAGCATTTAATTTGTTTTACATTGCTGGGGGGTGCTGCAGAAAGTGATCACCCTTGTATAAAAGATGATTTTTGGGATCCGGCCCAGTTTCATGGCCGCTTTTTGGCCTTGCTTGCGAGATAGTGATGTCGTATTAAATTTACAGCTCGATTTTTGCCTTTCTCCCTTTAACCCAAGGGAAACTGAGCTCCGACAGAGCTAGAGAGACAGGCAGATGCTGATATCTTCGCTCATTTCCCAACATATTTATAGTAAAACACCCCATAAATGTTAAACTGGGTTGAAGGATGTCCAAATAAAACTAGCACCTCTTAAAACGCATTCCTTTGCGTCCAGCCTCCATGCTTTAATGGGTAGTAGTGATCTGCTGACATCCTGACTGCACAGTTTTGGCTTCATTACAGTTTTGGCTTGATCTCCCGCACTGATGGGACCTGAGATGTAGAAAAGATGGTCAATAATCGTATGGGAGGCACTGTTAAGTGACTAACTTCAGGGGGTAGTCGTTTGGCTTGGAGTAATTCCGTGACTGATGGTGGTTTGGTGTGTGTGTGTGTGTGTGTGTGTGTGTGTGTGTGTGTGTGTGTGTGTGTGTGTGTGTGTGTGTGTGTGTGTGTGTGTGTGTGTGTGTGTGTGTGTGTGTGTGTGTGTGTGTGTGTGTGTGTGTGTGTGTGTGTGTGTGTGTGACTGGCCGTTTGTCCTCTGAAAGTGTTTTCTCCTATGACTCATCTCACACTGAAGGCAGTACAAGGTTGCTTATGAACACCAGACATAACCTTCAGTTTAGCATTCCAGCAGCCTGTCTCCCAAACAGCCTGCTGCCTTCTGTAAGGCCTCTGAAGGTTTAGCGGCAACTCCCTAAACAAAAGCTCTTTCCACAGCCCAGCCTGCTGCACTCACAGGGCTTCTGCTGCTCTGTGCCCCCTGTGTGCCACAGGCTGAACTGTCCCCGGTGTTGGCCCTTGCATGCTGAAGTGCTCCCCCACCATGGCAGGGTGAAACGATCTGGTTGATATCCTGTTTTGCTATTTTCCCACAAAACATCTTTGCGACAGTCGCTTTAAAAATTGCTAGACAGATTGGGAAACCGCTTATTTCGGGAAAAGTCGGGTGGCAGTGCTTGTGTATGGGTTAGGGAACTGTGATTGTGACTCAAAGGTTTTGGGTTTGATTCCCGGTTGGGGTGTCGGCATGTTTGTAAGTTGCTCTGGGTAAGTGTCTTAATTACAGTGCAATTTCATGTAAACCTGCTTGGACTACACTGCTGATTGTAAGGCTACGCAACTTCTATTTATTAGTCATAGTTTTTAAAACGCAGCGATTTCAATCTCCCGCATCTGCTTTGGACCCCCCTCCCCCTTCCCGTGGGCTGCAATCTGTCTGTTTGCCAGATACGCTCGGGATTGCGTAATGCTTTAGTACAGTTGGGCCGAACGGCGTGATTTGTGGAGCCACCGTTTTCCTCTCAGCTGTGAGATTCATGGAACCGCCGTCTTCGGATTCCACGTCTGCCGGATGGATGTGGGGTTTTCCCTTCTCTCTCCGTCTGACCGGGAGTCCCGGTTCAAGGATCGCCCGTCCCCTCGCCACCATCATCTAAATTTACTGCCCTTGTGGGAGTTTCTGTCAGATGAGAATTGAGAATTGTACTCTACCGTGGCAGGGCCCTGGACAGCCACGTGGGCCAAAGCTCCTTCTAGATCATTCCTGCCCTCAGATTGAGTGGGGGCTATAGGGGGCCCATAATGAACATGGGAACCCCCTGTAACTGGTCTCACAATTCGAGCACCTCTATCCGTCCCACTTTAATCCCCATGCTAATCATTAGTGAAGCTCTGCTTTGCCCACCACAGGAATCATTGGCCAAACAGGCATTTAACCTACATGTTATCTTTAGCAAATGGCACCCTTGACCTGGATGTTGTCATAAGCAAATTGCAGCGTGGATGCAATGCTTATCGTTAGCACATCTCAGATCCGTCCCAATGATGTTGACATTATCAGAATCAGGGCTTTGACCCTGATGCTAACAATGATCAAATCACAGTGTTGACCTTTCATGCATTTCATAAGTGAATCACTGCCTTGCCCCAGTTTGCTAGGCACGATAATGCAACGCTGGCATTTCGGCTGGTATATTGCAAACAGACCTGGTAATTGTTTTGGATTCGGATTTGGATTGTTTGGAATATGTAATTGTTTTGGAATCGAATGCTTTTCTACACTTTTCTGAGCTTGGGTGGTGTATTGAAAGCTATGAAATACTCAAAATATGCAAACCCCTCCTCCTGGTCCTCTTGGATGGATCAATTACACCAGACAAAAGCAATCAAGCACAGTAAAAGTATTTGAATCCAAAATTATTACCGTTTGTATTTGACCCAGGTCTGATTGTAAATGACACCTTCCTGGTGGTTTTTGGGCTTCAGATGAGGGAGGTGCCAGATCCCTGTGCCTCTGTGACACACTTTTTACTGCTTGTCCCTCAGCACATATCCAGTAAAAAGCATAAAGCGCGGTGATTCTCACTCCTGGTCCCGGAGAGCCGCAGGGTGTGTTGGCTTTTGTTGTTGCTCAGCACTTAATTGATCAATTAAAGCAGTTAATTACACAGGTAACTCCCGTCCCCTGGTCTCTAGGGTCTGAATCCGTGGATAATATTGCGGCGAAAACAAACCAGCACAACCTGCGGTTCTCCGGCGCCGGGAATCAGGACCACTGATATCGCGCTACGTGTCAGGTGTGTGTCCGCTGAGGTGCCTGTAGTAATGGGCAGTCTGTCCCATATGCCGCCCCCCGTTCCCCATTTTGACCAGCTGTGCCCGGGGCGTCCACACTGTCTGTGTGACGTGTCTGGCCAGGACAGCGGTCCAGTGTGTTTACACTCATGAAGCGAACGTTTCTATCTTTGGCCTCTTCCTCTGGAAAGTACCTGGGCCAAGCGGTCCGGCCTTTGTTGAAGTAATCAGAGTGGAGCTGCATCCAGGAGGGCATGGTGCCTACTTTTTTTGTTGCGGTTGGTGGTGGTTTTGGGGTTGTTTGGTGGTTGTTTGTTTCCGCACACAGGGAAACGTGTCAGATATTTTATTGAAGTCTAAACATCAAAGAATCACTTGAAATTCACTGACTTCTTCAATTTAGATTTGGACCGCATTCATATGTAGTCCTAATTCATTTTTTTTTTTTTTTTCAAGACATTTTTTAGACCTTTTTCAACTTTATTGGACAGTATACAGTATAGAGAGACAGGAAGAATGGAAGCGAGAGAGAGGGGAAGACATGCGACAAATGTCCGACGGTCGGATTCGAACCGCCGACGTCGCGGCTCGCAATGAGCATGCGGTCAGTGCTCTACAGGCTTCGCCACCGAGACCCCTGTGTAGTCTTACTTCTTATACATATCCGATACCTGGCCATGCGACTTGTGCCTGACAGTTCAAATCTATTTAGTTTATTTACTTATCAACTGCTCAAGTGCTTATTTCACCATCCCCCCATTATTATTGAATGATAGAAATAAGAAATCTAAAATGTCTAAATGAACAAATCCGATCCGGCTGCTTGCATAATTATTGTGTGGCATTATGCCCAAAAAGGGATCTGGAAAACAGACCTGACTTAAGCATGTAGGCCTGCTTAGCTAACCAAGTGCTGGAGCAGGGGGTGGCTTTGCAATTGACTTCTCATCACGATCACTTAGCGAAACAAGTCATTCTTCACTCGGCTTTGTTTTTGCCATAAAAATAAATAGAATAGTTTATCTCTTTTTCCTTTTTTGGTTTTTGGTTGGGTGTAATTACCCACTCGCCATCGTCAGCGTGTGCCATCATTGCAAAATCCTCTGGTTCTGCAGATCCCCAACAGGCCAGAGGTTCTGCAGATTGCCAACAGGCCAGAGGTTCTGCAGATTGCCAACAGGCCAGAGGTTCTGCAGATTGCCAACAGGCCAGAGGTTCTGCAGATTGCCAACAGGCCAGAGGGGTCGCTGTTTTACAGTGTTGCGAAAAATTCCCAGCCAACAGAAACTATTCTTTCCAAGATGGGCAATTTCATCCCTGCCAGTTCCGGGCTCCCTAAGATTAATTTCCGGAGCAGGAGGGCCTGCTGTGCGCCTGGACTGGGTGTTCCCTTCCATTCTGATATTGCAGATTTCTTTTACAGTTGCGCAGCATTGGCAGTAGTCAGTTGTTTTCTGGTGGTGTTAACCTGATTTATGTTCGACCAATTCAATGCTACTAATTAAGCAGCCGATAGCATGTGAGTGGTGAATCCCAGCATGTTTATGGCCCCTTAGGGACTTCTTTCTGAAGAGGGAGTGAAGGCTAGTTGAGCTGGGTTCGATTGACCCTCTGCCAAAATGGCACAGCAGTTGTGCTACAGCCCTACGCCCTTGTCAGTTTTGTTCATTGAACAGGACTTGGCAATGTTATCCTGTCAGCTAAAATAATTCTCCCAAAGACCTGTTATGAGGACTTGTTTATACCTGTTTTTTCCTGTTGTCAGTTGGACCTATTGCGTATGTTGTAACCTGTGAACTGTGTGTCTGAAAAACCACGGCGGGAGTAAAACACCTCAGCAAGCAGCGATAATTACTGTGATTTATTAGTGCGAGGTACACCACTTCTAAAGCCGGTGAAGGCAGTGTGGAAGAGCTTGTTTTAGCGCTGGCAGTGGTGAGTTAAAATAATAATGGACAAAGGATTCACGTCAATTTGTGGCTGCTGGGTGGCTCATCCGTGCCTGCGTGGAGCCCCAGAGTCTGCTGTCCAAACTGGGCCGTTCCCGTTCCAACTGCAGCGGGAGGCCCGGCCGGAAGACACGTGATTGGCTCGAGTGTCACCCAGGAAGTGAGGGTTTCAGTTGGGGGTCTCGTCCTGCGCCGGCGCCCCCTGCTGGTCTGTCGGGCACCAGCGGTCCGCCTGTTAAGCTGCACATGAGGTGTGTTCCTCCGGAGAAGTGAGGAGAAGTGGTTGCTGATGCTGTGGAGGAGAGAGTATGCTTGTCTGTGCTCTCCCTCATCAATAAGGAAGGGGGAAGGTTGTGAGAGTGAGTTCTGACAATTGGGAAATCCTAATCGGGGCGAAAAGGGAGTGAAAACCAATGGGCCAATTCCTTTTTGGTTGCTCACATGCCATTATAAGTGGAATAGAACTTCTTCCAACACAACCCTCTCCTCGTGATTACCTTTGCTCTGTCAGGCGCTGAACTGCTGAGATTGTCTGGTGCCGGGCAGAGCTGGGGGGTAGGGCGGGGCAGAGTGAGCATCTGGAAGGGGATGAATCCCCTGGAAATTTTAGAACTGAGCACCCACCCCTGCCCCTGCCCCTGCCCCCTTAGCCTCATGGAGGGGGGGCTTATGTAATCTGTGCTGCCGGTGTGGGGTTCGGCCAGTGCTCTTTAGGGTGAAACCTAATAACACACACTCCTGACCTTCAGGAGTGCAGAGCGCGGCAACACTGGGCGTGCGGGGAAGAGATGTTGGGTGTATGTGCGTGTGTACCTGTGTGCGTGTGCGTGTGCGTGTGCGTGTGTGCGTGTGCGTGTGCGTGTGCGTGTGTCTGTGCGTGTGCGCGTGTGTGTGTGTGTGTGTACCTGTGTATGTATGTGCGTGTGTACCTGTGTGCGTGTACGTGTGTGTGTGTACCTGTATATGTGTGTGTGTGTGTGTGCATGCATGTTTGTATGTGTGAGTCCATGTATATGTGCATAGGGGAACGTATGAGTGTGCATGCATGCACATACGTGTGTGTGTGAGTTTCTGTGAGTGCCCACGAGCACTTGTGCTTGTGAGCATGAACCGTGATCTGCAGTGAAAACCTCTATAAAAAACGGTGCTTTTGTGTGTATAGGATCAAGGAGAGAGAAGCAGGGTTTTCCAAGCTGCTTCGCTCATTAAATGTTTAAACACAAACACAACACAAACTCATGAGAGAGAGAGAGATCTATATTTAAGCTTCCTACTCTATAAAATTGTTTCCCATGTTTGGCTCTTTTTTTTTTTTGTCTTTGTTTATTTTTTGTTAAATTTGAGATAAGCCTGAGAGTGAGGGCAGGGCGAGGCGGAGGCGCTGTGAGTGGGGGAGCCACCATTTTAGTCTGTAAGTCTGAGAAAGAGATCTCTGTTGGACGGGAACCCTGGGTCTGTTGGCTGTGGATGCAGGGGGAGAGTTGATGCCGGCGCTCCTCTGTGTCCACTGCTATGCTACGGCACGGTTCTGCAGGATTACTGGGAAGCTCCTAGTACATTCTCCTTCGCAGAATCTCAGGGATCCCCAAATCCGCAGTCTGGGAAGCCCCTCTTTTATCCTGCAGCAGACGGTAGTGCTGATGCATAACATCAGTGGCTTGGCATTCAACTTCAAGGACGGATCACTCGATGATGGTATTAGTTATTACTTATGTTGTAGTATATTTTGCCTAAAAGAGCTAAACCCTGACAAGCGAGTATTTATTTGTTTTTGGATTATTGCAGCCTCTCTTGTTTAGGCGGGCTGCAGATGAGCGCACTCTCTCTGACTCTCTGAGACTGTGATGCTGCTGCTTTTTAAGTCTCAGGTCACAAGAGCCAATTACACTCTGTGGGTTTGCTGTCCGTAGTCAGCACTGGCACGGTCCAGATTAAATATCCTGACTAGGATAAGATCTGTAGAGCTGTTGGGCCCTTGAGTAAGGCGCTTAACCCCATATTGCTCTGGGGGGGGGGTTTGTCCCCTGCTTAATCTAACCAACTGCAAGTCGCTTTGGAGAAAAAGCGTCAACTAAATAACGGTACTGTAGTGTAATGCCTAGTTTTTTCTACATAAAACCCTGTTGAATTCCTAGACTTTGTGAGTGTGGCCACCCTTTGCTGGAAAAGCTTTGCTGAGTTGACCCAGCTCTAACGCGCTGGGTGCAGAGGGCGTGGCGGGCAGGTTCGTGGGGGGGGGGGGCCGCGTGGCTGCTCCGTCCACAGTTTGGGTCCTGTCGCTGCCCGTGAGATCAACCCGCGCGCGTCTAGTAGGGGTGACCCGTTGACAGGGATTAGAAATATATCCCCAGGAACAAAAAGAAGAGAAGCCGTGCACTCTCTCAGGAGACCTGAGTCATTGACATTGGCCGCTGAGAGGCAGCTTAATGAGCAGGGGAGTTGGTTAGTGTTTACTGCGGGGTCTGGCTGGTTTTGGCAGGGCAGGGGTCGGCGGTCCCAGACGGGAGTTTGACAGGGTGGCAGAGGGGCAGACGGGGGGGAGGTTGGGCAGAAGAGAACAGACTGCAGAGCGGGAAGTACCAGCTGAAGCTCTCTCCGCGGACACTGCCTCTCCACCCCCACACAGGCGACTCTGCACCTGCTCCTGTTCAGTCTGCTGGGCTGCAGCGTGTCTGTGCCTCTCCCAATCTCTCTCTTTCTCACTTCCCCTCTCCCTCTCTCCCTCTGTGTCTCTATCACTCTCACTCTCACTCCCCCTCTCACTCTCTCTGTCTCTATCACTCTCACTCCCCCTCTCACTTTCCCTCTACCTCTCCCTCTCTCTGTCTCTATCACTCCCTCTCTCTTTCCCTCTCTCTCTGTCTCTATCACTCTCACTCCTCCCCTCACTCTCAATCCCCCTCTCCCTCTTCCTCCCTTTCTCTCTCCCTGTTTCCCTCTGTTTCTCTCACTCATTCACTCTCCCCCTCAGTATCTCTCTCTCTCTCCCTCTCACTATCTGTCTCTCACTGCTCCTGCTCTCTCTTCCTCACTCACTCATTCGCTCTGTCTATCTCCCCTCTCACTCATTCACTTTTTCATTCACTCTCTGTCCCTCTCCTTCGCTCTTTCCCTTCCTCACGTACTCTTTCTTTCTCTCTTGCTCTTTCAGTCTCTCTCCCCACGCTTTCTCTCTGTCTCTCTTTTGGAAGTGATCCATTAGCTGCAGTAGGGACAGTGAACAGAGCTGTGTCACCAGGATATTCCACCCAGAGCCTGTGTCCTTGGGGCTTTGTGTGTGTGTGTGTGTGTGTGTGTGTGTGTGTGTGTGTGTGTGTGTGCACGTGCAGGCGAGTGCATATGTGTGCATGCGTGTGTGAACGTGCATGTGAGTGCGTGCGTGTGTGTGTGTGCGTGTGTGTGTGCCTGCATGTGTGTGCATGTGCACGTGTGTATGTGTGTGAACATGCATGTGAGTGCATGTGTGCGTGTGTGTATGTGTGTATGTGTGTGTGCCTGCATGTGCGTGTGCGTGTGTGTGTACGTGTGTGTGCCTGCATGCGTGTGTGCGTGTGTGTGTGTGCGTGCATGCGTGCGTGCGTGCGTGTGCGTATGCGTGCGTGTGCGTGTGCGTGTGCGTGCGTGTGCGTGCGTGTGCGTGCGTGTGCGTGCGTGTGCGTGCGTGTGCGTGCGTGTGCGTGTGTGCGCGTGTGTGTGTGTGTGCAGAAAAAGCAGATTACATAAAGAGACTGCCCATCTGTCTCACACTGTGAAAGTAAAGGGTCGACTCTTCCTGCTGTTCTTAGCAGACAAATAATTACAGTCCTTTCGCCGCTAGTTCTCGCTTGCACACAAAACGGCATACCAAGGTCAGGCATAAATCATCACAACTTCAGGATGTTAACTTGAGCTCTGCTTCAGCGATGCAGTCACTGGGAACCACATAAATGGATGTCTCTATTTCTGAAAGGCTGGATTTGTGACAATAAAATACAAATTTGTGACTGGACAATAAACATCAGCCTTGTTGGGTTCATGTCTGTTAACAGGCTGCAATCCGCCCCTTAAAACAACATTTCTTTGGCTCGAATTATTTTCCGCTGTGGACGGTGGTTCTACGCAATGGAAACGGGTTATTTTTTTTATGCGAGCTATGAATCGGATTAATCATTTCTCGTAAAACATATTATTTGTTTCCATTGCGTGGGATCGCTGTCCCCAACTGAATTAAGAAGATCCAAAGTATACTCTGTTTCTCAGTGCAAGCCAGACCCCACGCCCTGGTGCACTCAGGCACCCCCACTTCCTCTAACCCTGCCCTGTCAGTGTGCCTGGAGCAGTGCCACAGCACTACCGCAGAATCCACTTCTATTCCCTTTCGTTTTACTTCTCCCGCATTTCACCGCAAAGACCCCATTGCGAATGACATTAAGAGCGGGACCCGACGTTAAACACGAAATGACAAATAGCCAACCGTCTCTTTACGCTGTTGTTAATGGTGGTTACAGTGATTACTGTGCAGTGATGCTGTTCTCGTGGTTGCTTTTGTACTGTAATTGGTCGTACTCTTGTAACTATGGTTACTGTTGTAGGTGTGGCTTACGTTGTTTATGGTCATTACGGTTGTTGCTGTTGTCTCATGACTGTTGTTACTGTTGTCTCATGACTGTTGTTACTGTTGTCTCATGACTGTTGTCTCATGACTGTTGTTGCTGTTGTCTCATGACTGTTGTCTCATGACTGTTGTTGCTGTTGTCTCATGACTGTTGTCTCATGACTGTTGTTACTGTTGTCTCATGACTGTTGTCTCATGACTGTTGTTGCTGTTGTCTCATGACTGTTGTCTCAGGACTGTTGTCGCTGTTGTCTCATGACTGTTGTCGCTGTTGTCTCATGACTGTTGTCGCTGTTGTCTCATGACTGTTGTTACTGTTGTCTCATGACTGTTGTTGCTGTTGTCTCATGACTGTTGTTGCTGTTGTCTCATGACTGTTGTCTCATGACTGTTGTTACTGTTGTCTCATGACTGTTGTCTCATGACTGTTGTTGCTGTTGTCTCATGACTGTTGTCTCAGGACTGTTGTCGCTGTTGTCTCATGACTGTTGTCTCAGGACTGTTGTCGCTGTTGTCTCATGACTGTTGTCGCTGTTGTCTCATGACTGTTGTTACTGTTGTCTCATGACTGTTGTTACTGTTGTCTCATGACTGTTGTTACTGTTGTCTCATGACTGTTGTCGCTGTTGTCTCATGACTGTTGTCACTGTTGTCTCATGACTGTTGTCGCATTGTAGAGCTGTCACGTCGCAGCGCTGGACGGACCCTCGCGCTGGTGGTCTGCAGACAACAGTCTAACGGCACGCGTTGTCACGACAGCTTTGATTTGCTTGTGAGCGTTTTTAATTGGCGGTTTTTGGAGACGGTACGCTTGGAGAACGGCAAAGGTGGTTTTGACACACTCTGTGACACTCTGGCGTTTGTCAGCCATGCAGCTGTGATTTGGCTCTCGTAGAGCCTGGCGGTGGGTGGGAGCATGCAGCCAGGGCTCTGTTTGGGGTCTGTCAAGACGTTACGTCTCCTGGACCAGGCCTTTCAATACCCTTGGGAGAGGAAATCAGTTCATAAATGGCAAATGCCTGCATTTATATAGCCCCTTCATTCAAAGCGCTGTACTGCACTCATTCACCCATTCATACATACGCACACTCACACACCGACGGCGATTGGCTGCCACGCAAGGCACCAACCAGCTCTGGGGCATTTGGGGGTTAGGCGTCTTGCTCAGAGACACTTCGACACACCCAGGGCGGGATCGAACCGGGAACCCTCGACCACTCTTCCATGCTGAGCCACTTATAAATGTACACTGTACATGTGATGGTAATAAATAATTACAAAATAATAATAAAGTTAAAAAGGCGAAAAAAACAATGGTGCAATTAGCTAGGGCTTCAGCTAAGGACATGCGGTTAAGAATTCTGGTCCACTGGTATGTTTTACAAATGTTCAAGTGGAAGAAATCTCGGGAGGAACCCGGCTATAGGGGGGTGCCCATCCTCCGCTGGCCTATAGGGTGAGTTGGTAACAGTCGAGGTATTAAACCAGCAGGTAAAGTAAAGTGTAAAACGTGCGGTTCAGAGAGTAGGGGGATGCATCTGTAGCTCCAGGATGTGTGGAAGCGGGGGCTTGAGCCAGGGGAAGAGCAGGGTGGTGTTGTGGTTCCCGAGGAGCTTATTGCTACGGGAACTGGGCTTGTTTTTGGTTTGAGTCCAGGTTGGGCACTGGCTTGCCCTTTTTACCCTTGACCAGAGTCACTTAACCTGAATTGCTTCAGTGAAATGTACAAATGGATTGCGTGTAAAAGAGTTCAAGCTGTACGAGTCACTCTGGAAAAGAGCGTCTGCTGAATTCCTAGATGTTTATTTATTTTATTAGGGACAGTGCACATTAATCAACATTTTCTGTTTCCACATCAGTGCGTTTGCTAACTTGCTCATTTTCATCTGTAGTCCCCTAACCTGCATGTCTGTGGACTGTGGGAGGAAACCGGAGTACCCGGAGGAAACCCACACAGACACGGGGAGAACATGCAAACTCACACAGAAAGAGCCGGGTGGGGCTCGAACCCAGGACCTCCTTTTTATGAGGCAACAGTGCTACCCACTGCGCCACCATGCCGCCCTCGAATGTTAATGTATTGGAATGTGAGGTTTGGCTACTTCAGGCTCTGTAACCTTGAGCAGCACTCCCCTGGCTCACACCACTTCATTAGGGGGGGGCCCTCTCCCTGCCTCCCTCACTCCTCTCCCTCCTTCCTCCGCCATTCCTCTCTCCCTCCTTCCTTCTCCACTCCTCTCTCTCCCTCTTTCCCTCTCCACCTACCGTTCTCCCTCCCTCCCTCCATCACAGCGTTTTGAAAGCGGGTGAGGGCAAGCTTTGAACAGGTCTGTTGATGGGTACAGTCTCAGAGGGATGCTGGCTGTCTTACTGTGCTGTTAATAGCTAATGTGATAGTCTGTCCTCTGCTTCCTGAGTCCCTGCGGCTGCCTCAGGGGAGTTCAGCTTTCAAGGGGCTCTGCTTCCTTACTGTCCTGGTTCATAAACATGCGTGTACACTCTCTCTCTCTCTCTCTCTCTCTCTCATCTCTCTCTCTCTCTCTTCTCTCCTCTCTCTCTCTCTCTCTCTCTCTCTCTCTCACACACACACACACATCGAGTGCACATGCACACACTTACACATGCTATGTAACGCATCTTTGTGACATTCTGCCATGAAAAACACGATACAAATAAAATTTAATTGAATTGAACATGCACACATTTGCATCATAAACTCACTCACTCAATCACACACACACACACACACGCATAAACATTACAGACAGTCCGTACACACACACATAAAGCCCAACACATGCATCATAAGCACACTCCTACGCATGCAGTGTTGATATTAGCTGGACATTTCTCGGATTTTCAGTCCTGGTCTCATTGCTGTAACAGCTTAATCATTCATTCCAGAATCCTGTTTGGGAACAAGCTGAGGCACACGCTCATGAACCGCTACAGAGAGCAGGCTAAGCAAGGGCTTTTCACATTTTTATTTATAACTGCAGATGTTTTAAAAAAAACAGCCCCCCCCCCCGTTGCCTCACTTCCTGTGGACATCACATCACTTCCTGCCAAGGTATTTTTTTTGTTTTTGAAGGTCTTTTCACAAGCCCCTGATGTTTATACAGCTGGCATAGTCACAGCTCTACGATTTACCCAGGGGAGGGGCTGGGGCCGTGCCCTTCAGTACGGTCCCCAGAGACAGGCTGTCACCGGGGGTAAAGAGGCGCTGGACTAGGTGGTCCAAAAATTGTGTCTTTGGGTAGTGTTCGCCGTTGTACTACGTTCACATACACACGCACTGACTTGACGTACCCCCACACACACATCCTCACAGACAAGCTCACACACACACATCCTCACAGACACACACACACACACATCCTCACACACACACACTCTCTCACACACACACACACACACACACACACACATCCTCACAGACACGCTCACACACACACATCCTCACAGACAAGCTCACACACACATACACACACACACACACACACATCCTCACAGACACACTCACGCACACATCCTCACAGACAAGCTCACACACACACCCACTCCTCACAGACACACTCACACACACACACATCCTCACAGACAAGCTCACACACACACATCCTCACAGACACTCTCACACACACACATCCTCACAGACAAGCTCACACACACACACACCCTCACAGACACGCTCACACACACATACACACACACACACACACGCACACACATCCTCACAGACACACTCACACACACACATCCTCACAGACACACACACATCCTCACAGACACGCTCACACACACACACACACACACACACACACACACACATATCCTCACACACACACACACACACACACGCTCACACACACACACACGCTCACACACACACACACACACACACACACACACCAGACACACACACACACACACACACACACACACACACATCCTCACAGACACGATCACACACACACACACATCCTCACAGACACGCTCTCACACACACACACACACACACACACACACACACACACCTCGGGGACTGAGCTGGTGCTGTTCCTCTGTGAGCGGTATGTTGGCTGTGTGCTTAAAGCTTAAACGGCTGCTTGAATTAGACATCAGTGCTCCATGAGGCCTGCTGAAATATCCCTGTGGCCCAACAGCCCTTCCTCAGGAGGGAGGGAGAGAGAGAGGGAGAGAGGGAGGGGGAGGGAGAGAGAGAGGGCGAGAGGGAGGGGTAGGGAGAGACGAGAGGGCGAGAGGGAGGGGTAGCGAGAGAGAGAGGACGAGAGGGAGGGGTAGGGAGAGAGAGAGGGGCGAGAGGGAGGGGTAGGGAGAGAGAGGATGAGAGGGGGGTGAGGGAGGGATGGATAAAAGGAGAGAGAGGGAGAGAATGAGGGGGTGAGAGGGAGGGAGAGTGGGAGAGTGGGAGGGAGAGGGAGGGGTAGGGAGAGAGAGAGGGCGAGAGGGAGGGGTAGGGAGAGAGAGAGGACGAGAGGGAGGGGTAGGGAGAGAGAGAGGAAGAGAGGGGGTGAGAGAGGGAGGAGAGGGGGGGAGAGAATGAGGGGGTGAGAGGGAGGGAGAGTGGGAGAGAGGGATAGAGGGAGGGAGAGAGGGAGAGAGGGAGTCCTGTAGTCCTAGCGGACCAGTGGACCTTGCAGACGATAGTCATGAGTCTGCATCCCTGCTCTGGCACGGCGGTTGAGTCATAGCGTGGTAAAGCCAGCTTACATAAGCTGCAGCCCTGGAATGGATGGTAGAATGATGTAAGATGTGAAATTGTGAGCCCTGATAAAATGGTGGACCTGATCGATTGGTTCAGTGGTCCGGCAGTCGCCCTGTCAGACTCGGGTTAGGTGAGGAGTGTGGTCCCAGGATGCAGGGACAGACAGAGGGCCCCCACATTCAGAGATGGACAGACAGACAGGGTCTGAGCCAGCTCATCCTGTCCATACTGTCTGTCTATTAAAGGAGTGGAGGGGGGAGTGATTCTTTGATCTCGCCCTCTCTCTCTTTGTCTCTCTCTCCCTCTCTCTCTTTCTCTCCCTCTCTCTCTCGCTCTCTCTCTCTCTCTCTCTCCCGCTCTCTCTTTCTCTCTCTCTCCCTCTCTCTCTCTCTCCCTCTCTTTCTGTATTGGTTTATTCTATCACATCTCAGAAACTCACATCCTGTGTAACGCACACTGATCTTGCTCTGCTTCTCTCTCCAGCCCTGTTTTCCCCCTTCTCATGCACTCTTCACTGCCTCTGCAGATGACCTGGGTAGTTGCTTCTCTGAATTACGGTGCGTCTTCCCGTCTCTGGGCCTAGTGTTCGTCTGTCATTTGAAACTGGGCCGGCGGACGGAGGGAGGGAAAGGGGGATGGCTCCAATAGGCCTCCTGCCTCCTCAGAACACAGCCATGCTGCCCACTCTGACAGCCAATCAGAGGGGTTCTCTCAGCGGACCACCTGTTTCCGTGGCACCGTCTCTCTGTGATTCGGTCCACTGCTCTGACCAACATGTCAGGGCTGGGCTGGCTCTGGCAATGGAGACACACTCAGTCCCGCACACATGCAGACGTACAGAAATAGACAGACACACACACACACACACACACATATGTATTCATTCACACAGAGACTCAGACATCTATACAGACATACAGAAAGAAACGGAGACACTTGCAGACATACAGTACAGAAACAGACACACACATATGGAGCCGTGCTGAAACAGACACACACAGCCACCCATATACGCAGGCGCACAGAAACAGACACACACACATAAGCAGACATACAGAAACAGCCACACACACACATATGCAGACATACAGAAACACACACACACACAGCCTCACATATGCAGGCATACAGAAACAGACACACACACATACATGGGTGTTCAGAAACAGACACACACACACACACACACAGACTCACATATGCAGGCATACAGAAACAGACACACACACACATACACAGGCGTACAGAAACAGACACACACACATACACAGCGTACAGAAACAGACACACACACATACGCAGGCCTACAGAAACAGACACACACACACATGCAGCTGTACAGAAACAGACAAACGCACACGCACAGACACACC
>NC_083775.1:15272898-15325398 GCF_963514075.1 Conger conger | reverse complement strand
TCCTTTCAGGAGCTTTCTGGTGAGGAAACACGAGGCATTCTTTCCACAAGGTTTTTTTGGAATGTCCTCTTCTCCTTTCCTTTCCTTGCCTCCCTCGATGTGATGGGCGAGGAGCAAGGAAAGGAGCAAGGAGGTGAAAGATAAGGGAATGGAATGAGCCCCTGGAAGGTGGCATTGGGAGAGGGGGGGAGCCTTGTTTAGCTCATGGTGTGAAGGCGCTGGATTTCCGTGGGTGGATGGTATGACATGGTTGTCAGTGACGACCGTGCCGCTAACCGGGCGGAGAAGCGCGTAATCGGCTGGTGCATCGGCCAGTGATGGGCGACAGGGGGTTAATCGGCGTTTGACCGAGTCCTCGCTCCGACCTGACGCCTGAGACGGATCGGGAGTGACCGTTGGCGTGTCAGGACAGAGCACTGCTGTCTGGAAGCTGAACGTACGAGACGGCAGCAGCACAAAGACGAGTGGAGTTTGCAAATGAGGCGGAGAACAAATAACTGTGACCAAATATGGAGGCATCCGTGCCGGCGGTGGAATTTACATGAGGATGGGCGAAAATGGGTGTGTGTGTGTGTGTGTGTGTGTGTGTGTGTGTGTGTGTGTGTGTGTGTGTGTGTGTGTGTGTGTGTGTGTGTGTGTGTGTGTGTGTGTGTGTGTGTGTGTGTGTGTGTGTGTGTGTGTGTGTGTGTGTGTGTGTGCCAGACAGAGAGGAGGGGCGAGAGAGAGCATCTGGGATGCTTTTTCCCCTATTTAAAGGAAGCCAAAAGCAGGACGAGATGAGTGTTGTTTGGTTTGTAGGGACTGAGAGAAGACACAGGCCCTCAGAGCTGGGGAGGGGGGTGGGAGAATGTAAACACCGTCTCCAAGGCCTGATCGGGACGCCATTTTCCGATTTGACTTCACTGTCACCCCCCCCCCCCCCCCCCCCTCCTCCTCCTCCTCCCACACGAGTAACCCTTTCCAAAAATAATTCAGTGGGCTCTTATGTTATGTGCGATGTGAGCTGCTGTTTAAAGGCCTACTTCAGAACATGGCCGGAGGCTTTCGCGGTGTGCTTGCTG
This sequence comes from Conger conger, assembly GCF_963514075.1. NCBI lineage: Eukaryota > Metazoa > Chordata > Actinopteri > Anguilliformes > Congridae > Conger > Conger conger. The sequence continues at coordinate 15,324,337 of NC_083775.1, read as the reverse complement.
ACGCCTGGCACAGGCTGGGTGTCGTTTCGCAGATCACCCTCGACGTCCAAAAAGCAGCGCGTTAAAAACAGAACGCTCCGCGATTTCTGACGCCTCTGGAGTGAAGAATACCAGGTTTTTTTAAAATGGCGTTAGCCTCCTTTTATGTCGGCTCGTCTTGACGGGCAGCGGGTTCTGGAGTCCAGCGACGCGTGTGCTTTGTGTAACCGCCGTTCTGTTCGGCCATGTGACCCGTCCCCCATGAGGGAGAGCGGGGCAGGCTCGGTTCTAAATAACCCGACATTGAGGTGCGGGTATGAAATATATACGCCTCCAATGCGAAGTATTGCACTCGCCAGAAGGAACTGCGGTGGCATTTTGATGAGTTCGGGGACCGGACGAACGCATTCTGGCACGCCGTCGGTGCTTGTGTAACTGCGAGAAAGGCGGGTTTCGTAAAACGAGCCCAGTCATTGATTTATGTATCGCCGAGGTTCTCGTAACAGAATCGGTCATTAAATTATTGAACGTCATTCAATTATTAAAAGGCAATCAGAAGCGTGGCCCAATATAAACTAGCTGTCGTTGCGCAGTCAACTCTTTCGCTCTTGCTTGGATCGTATTTTTCTGCGAAGTCCAGTGCTGCGGATTGCGAATGATTGATTTACGAGCGAGGCGGCACGGATGGTGCAGTGGGCAGCACTGCCGCCTCGCAGCAAGGAGGTCCTGGGCTCGAATCCCCGTCGGCCGGGGCCTCTCTGTGCGGAGTTTGCATGTTCTCCCCGTGTCTGCGTGGGTTTCCTCCGGGTACTCTGGTTTCCTCCCACAGTCCAGCCCCCCTGCAACCCTATTCAGGATAAGCGGGTTAAGATAATGGACGGATGGATGGATGGATGATTTACGAGCGCGGAACGAGCGCACGCTCTCCTCTGAAGCGAGTGAGCGAGTTGGGAGTCGGTTTTAAACCGGACGTGGATCTGTGTCCTGGCTAACAGTGCTCTGTGCCAGCCATTACAGCGGAGTTAGCCAGGGCTGGGCCTGTAAATCTTAAGCCCCGGACGGGGCTCCAGGCCTCCGATACCGCTTTCAGACGGTTCTGGTTCTGTCTCTGGTTCCGTTCTGGAGTCTCAGACCCTTGGTGCTTTCGGGCGAACCGGCCCGCGTCCGTACTGGTTTAAGCAGAACCGAAGTTCCCCCGCCCTCCGTCGTCAACGAAGGGCGTTGCTCAATGCACGAGGGGCGGCCTGTAGCGTGGTTAAGGTAAATGAATGGGACACACAAGGTCGGTGGTTCTAATCCTAGTGTAGCCACAATTACATTACATTACATTACATTATTGGCATTTGGCAGACGCTCTTATCCAGAGCGACGTACAACAAAGTGCATACCCATAACCAGGGATAAGTTCGCTAGACCCTAGAGGGAAGTACAATTTCAACTGCACAATAAGATCCGCACAGCCGTTGGGCCCTTGAGCAAGGCCCTTAACTGTGCATTGCTCCAGGGGGGGATTGTCTCCTGCTTAGTCTAATCAACTGTACGTCGCTCTGGATAAGAGCGTCTGCCAAATGCCAAATAATGTAATGTAACAACACGCCCGCTGATGACGTCACGGTTCGCAAAGGAAAAACCAACTATTTTTTGCTTCCAGCTGAGAACCAACTTTATTTTTGGTCTGAACGCACCGGCCGGTTCAAAATTAGGTTTGGGAACCGGACCCGGCACGGAGCCCTGCCGGTGTGAAAGGCCTATGAACGCGGCTACAAGGTCCTGAAGACAGAGACAGAGTATGACCGAGCTCCACGGCCAGTCCTCCAGGACCACGTAGAAATGCTTTTCATTAAAAATTAAAGTTAATGTGCTTTTATGGGGGTGGGAAGAGGGGAGGGGGTGCCTCATCAGCACGGACCTGGGGTAAAAATATGGACTCTAGCCTTGACCATCGGTTCATGGCGTTGTGGGTATAGTTTAAAGTCTAGGGGAGAATTGGATGCCCACTCGTGTTTTTTTGGCTGTTAGTTGGCTAGTGGCAGTGTAATCTTGGGTCTTGCACTGCAGACTTTACAGTGACCAGACTTACTTATCGCTATACACAAGGGAAAGGGAGGTGTGAGTTTTTTTAGTCCTGCATGCACACACAAACATGACTGAACACCTGAATACAGTATGTACTGAATATGTTCCGTAAGCAGTCTGTTCTGTGAGCATATCTTCTTAGAAACTGCATTCCTGCTCATGGTTTTGATGCTGTAGATAAGTTCTGAGTTGAATACCTGGTTGGCTGTGTTTGTTCAATGGTTTTCGGTGACGCAGGCCGTTCTAAGAGCAGAATGATCCGTTTGAGTAACCTCACCCAGCTTTGAACCTGCTCTCTCTTTCTCTCTCTCGTTCTGTCTCTCTCAAACTCTCTCTTTCTCTCGCTCTCTCTCTGTCTCTCTCTTTCTCTCGCTCTCTCATTCTCCCTGTCTCTCTCACTCCTGCATGCACCCTGTTCCTGTTCCAACGTCTCCGTAACTTCCTTCTGAGTTTACTTACAGTTCTGGAGCACAGGATGTGTACATCAGTCATGAAACTTTAATGGCGGAAAGCTTACCGGAACAGTTATGGTTACACACACACACACACACACACACACCGGTTCAGAATACACTGTCCCCATCTGGGCAGCACATTTTAAATGCTGCGTGTCAGGCTCGATGGTGGTTTCCCCTGGGGTGCGTTTGTGACCTGAAAGACGCCCCACGGGGCTGTTCAGACCAGGCCTGTGTGGTATCTGCACAAACCACAGCGCACTGCTGGAGGATGGGCGGTGTAAACATTTTTGCTCTGTCGTTCTGCGTTTCATGTCTCTCTCTGTTCCCTGTGTTGGACGAGAGGGGTTTGATGTCTCTCTCTGTGTCCTGTGTTGGACGAGAGGGGTTTGATGTCTCTCTCTGTTCCCTGTGTTGGACGAGAGGGGTTTGATGTCTCTCTCTGTGTCCTGTGTTGGACGAGAGGGGTTTGATGTCTCTCTCTGTGTCCTGTGTTGGACGAGAGGGGTTTGATGTCTCTCTCTGTGTCCTGTGTTGGACGAGAGGTGTTTGGTGTCTCGCTCTCAGACCTGCGATTCCCATGATGCACGGTCCCCCGCCCCCCCGCCCCCCCCGCTGGCCGGACGCGGCCCCGTGATGAGGCCGGGGGTGCAGCCAAACGCTCTCCTCTGCCAGCTGGCGGGAGACCGGGGCTTGGCAGCGGAGCTTTGGCACCTGTTCCCCCCCCCCCCCCCTCCCCTCCCCTCCCCCGCGCCTACCTGCATGAAGAAGGGCCATGTCACATGACCAGCGTCTGTGGCTGTCGCAGCTCATTTCAGTGTGTTTTTTTAAAATGCCGGTTACTTTTCCTTCTTTTTCTCACTAAGGGATACGGCCTCTCCCCCGTGGGGTTTGTGTGAGCTGCCTACACTGCTAAAAAATGACCGTTTTAACGTTGCAGTCTTGTAATTGGACTAATCTTTTTTTTTTTTTTTTTTCTTCTCTCATGTTGAAAATATTTGCTTATTTTAAGTTACTGTTTGCTGGACAAGTGAAATTTTCTTGAAACGAGTCACGCCGTCTTGCCTCATTGGCAATATTTTTTACCTTATTTGACAAAAAAGTAGAACAAATGAGATTTTAAGCTGTAATGCAAGTGCAGAAATGCTTTGTTTTCTGCGGTGTGATACAGGTCGAATGGTGGGTGTCGTGTGTGTACACGTGTCGGTCGTGTCCTGGTTTGTTTCTGCGGGTTTTTTTAGTTCCGGTTTATTTTTGCAGAGTGCAGGTGGGTACCAGTTGGGGGGGGGGGGGGGGGCTTTGACGGGTTGGGGGGGTGTGGGTGGGGGTGTTGACGGGTCGGGGGGGGGGGGTGTTGACGGGTCAGGGGGAGGGGGGTTTGACGGAGTTTGTCTGGCGGGGTCCTGGGCCCCATCGCTGTGGTCCTTGGTGTGGATGGCCCCCCGGCTGTGGACCGGCTGTGTGGTCATGACTCTGTGTGCCACAGGGCTGATGGAGGGGCTCTCCATGGAGGTGCCTGCCAGGAAGGGGTGGGCTGTGGGGGGCACTCATTGTGCCTGAAGTGTGAGGAGATGGGTGGGGGTGGGCGGTGGCCTTGGGTGGGACCCTCCTCCTCTGCTGGACAATGGGAACAGAGAGTACAATATGGGTGGGCTGACAACAGACCAAAAACACTCCACTTCAGCACACGGGAACAGTAATGAGCCCTGCAGTATAGAGAGAGCCAGAGACGGACTGAGAGAGCGAGAGAGCAACAGGGAGAGGGAGAGACAGAGAGACCCAGACAGACAGACAGACAGACAGACAAGGGTAAGTGTTAATTTCCTGGAAACAGTCCCCTTCATAAGCTTGTTTAGAATCTTATTAATTTGCGAAGTCACACTAATTCCAACCCTACTACAGTATACCAGCTCTGCAGATACCTCACTCTTATCAGAATGAACTAAATTACATTACATTACATTTCATTTAGCAGATGCTTTCATCCAAAGCGAGGCACAAAGAAATGCATGTCAGGGTCATTAGAACATCCAGAGCAGGTTGGATGAGCTACTCATGAGAAGAGGAACTGAAAATCTTTGGAAATATCTTTGGAAATATTTGGGGCAGTGAACGCAAACTTTCCAGTTATCAGGCCATAAAACTTGATTACTTGCTTCGTGAGAGACGAAGTAGAGCAGGATCAGTGACCTCAATCTCCGAATTTAGAGACTCAAATCCAAAAAGATGTGGTTCCCAAAAGGAAAGAGTGCGCGGTCAGGGCTAGAGACCGATTCGGCTTTTAATCTGAGTTTGTTGTTAATTGCTGTGGCAGAACTGTGGTGCTCGCTCAAGTCAATAAAGCGTTATTGAACTAAAATTCAGTCGAGTTTCATTGACAGAGAAGCGATGGAGTAATGGAGGAAAACAAAAGGACAGAAAGCTGAAAAGATCCATGTAAGGAGAGATGGATGGAAAGAGTCTGAGAGGAGAGAAAGGGAGAGGGAAGAAACTTGGGGGGAAAAAGAGACTTGACTTTTTACAGTCCTTTCATTTGAGTCTCTATGATTGAAGACCTCAGAGAAAAGCCCCAAAGCCCAGAAACAAAGATGGTAAAACGGCTAAAAACAAGAAGCCAACAACAACAAAAACACACATAGCCAAGGAGAGACAGACCCTGATGGAAGGAAAGAGAGGGAGAGACAAACAGACAGAATAGGGATAGTGGGTACTTGTTCCCTTGTCTCCAGCAGCAGGCGTGTCATTGTATTTCGGGTCCCGGGGGGGGTGGGTGGTCCTGTGGGACGGATGGTTGAGGGCCGGGGTGCAGGGGAGTGACTCCTGGAGCCGCTCCGTGTCATCGGTTTCCCACTCGATGGGATTGATTCCCACGGCCGTCGACAAGGCCTCGTCCTGCAAAGTGCTCCCTCAATTGATGCCCCCCCCCCCTCGGGTGATCGATAGTGGGTGAAAGGCGATAGCCGGTTAAAGAGAAGGAGATAAATTCACCCTGAGCCCTCGTTCCTGTCAGTTGCCTTAAGAGGAAAAGAAGGACGCTCAGGGCAACTTAAAAAATCGTACTCTTAATCCATGCGCTCAAAGATGGCGAAAGGTGTCGAGATATGTTTTTACAGTACGATCGCAGCTAGCACAAACACCTGCTCACGATGTTGCTGCCGTGTAGTGGCAATGTTATAACATTCACGAAGCAAACTTTGTCTGTTAGCTAGGTGTGCGTTATCAAGTTTTTTCTGCTCACTGCAGCTGTATATGGCCACATAGTACTCATCTTTTTCTGCCTCTGCTACAGCTGCCACTGCAGAGCTCAGATGGAGCCCCAACCCCCACCCTGTACAACGTGCTCCTGTATCTGCATTTATTCATTGTTTTGTCTTGTCATCTTAAGGAGAAGGGTGGGGGACAGGTAAAAATCTGTGTCCAGAGAGGGCACCTCATCCTGGGGGTGGAGTGGTGGGGACGTGGGCCGTGTGTCCAGAGAGGGCACCTCGTCCTGGGGGTGGAGTGGTGGGGGCGTGGGCCATGTGTCCAGAGAGGGCACCTCGTCCTGGGGGTGGAGTGGTGGGGGCGTGGGGGACGTGGACCGTGTGTCCAGAGAGGGCACCTCGTCCTGGGGGTGGAGTGGTGGGGGCGTGGGGGACGTGGGCCGTGTGTCCAGAGAGGGCTCCTCGTCCTGGGGGTGGAGTGGTGGGGGCGTGGGGGACGTGGGCCGTGTGTCCAGAGAGGGCTCCTCGTCCTGGGGGTGGAGTGGTGGGGGCGTGGGCTGTGTGTCCAGAGAGGGCTCCTCGTCCTGGGGGTGGAGTGGTGGGGGCGTGGGGGACGTGGGCCGTGTGTCCAGAGAGGGCACCTCGTCCTGGGGGTGGAGTGGTGGGGGCCTGGGGGACATGGGCTGTGTGTCCAGAGAGGGCTCCTCGTCCTGGGGGTGGAGTGGTGGGGGCGTGGGGGACGGCTGGCTCCTGCTGCCTGCGGGGCTGTTGGCGCTATTAGCTGTGGCCTGGTCATCGTCATGGCGCCGTTATCTGATTGGCCACTGCTGTCATGATCACAATCAAACGCAGTGCCACTGAGCCTGTGGGGTGGGGCAGAAGGGGCGGAGGGGTTTGTCTTCAACATAGCGCGTAGAATGGTTCTGCTCATTTGAACCAGTGTCTAGACGTAAACAACAACACAGCAACCATTGCGATACAGTCAGGTGTTTTTCATTGGGGAATTAAGGGCCCATTTCACAGACAAAGATTAAGGACTAAACTTAATCGGTGTCTGTGAAATGAGCCCTAAATGTTCAGAATTTGGTTGAAATTCAGTCTCTGCAGTAACCCACTCGCCCTTCAGGTGTACCTTTACATCCGTGTGTTCTGAGAGTGTTGGATGGGTCATCCTGGGCTGTCTTAGTTTGAGTGCAGAACCGTGAATAGCCATCCAGGTCTTTGGGAGCCTGGATTGTGATCGGCGGGGTCACTGGTTCGAATCCTCGCCTTGACACAGTGTTGGGCTTCTCTGTCTGACTTTGGGGGGCAGATTGGAGGCCTGCAGCGGAGGGGCCAGGCTCTTTAAGAGCGTCCATCTCCTCTCTGTCTTGTTTTTGTGTGCCAGACATTGATGACTATGTGTCGGGGGGGGGGAACGCTTTTTTTGGGGGGGGTTCTCCTTGTTGTGCTCTTCTGGTTTGTTTTGTCCAAAAATGGCCTGCATAGACTGCTCAGTCCTTCTCTCCCTCTCTCCCTCCCTCCTTCCCTCCTTCCAGGAATGATCCCTGTAACAGAACCAGTGCTGCATGCAGGGCTTCGAGCCAGGAACAGACAGTTGTTTTTTGAAAGAACTTTGCTCTTCGACTGACCGCAGAATCAGCGTTTCGGCTCTACTCCTCCTTCCACCTGCCTTATCTCTTTCTCTCTGTTTCTCTCTCCCTCGCCCAGGCATGCACGCACATACAATATACACACTCCTCGCTCCCTCTCTCTTTCTCTCCGCTCAGTTTCTCCGCTCAGTTTCTCTTCATGGTCCGTCAGGTTGTCGTGGTAAAGTTTCGCTATAATTTCAGTTTTCTTTAAAAGGGCCCGAAACTAAAATTGAAACAAACTTCCAAAAAGTTCTATTTAAAGGCAAACTATGCAGGATTTTTTGCTCCTGTATTCACGGACAGAAAATGTCTATGCCCCATTCTCAACGCTCTCCATTGCAGACGACCTTGTGCTGCGATAGCAGTGAGCTGGTCTGATATGATTGGTAAAACATCAGTTTTAATAGTCGCTTTCCACACGGGCCATTTAGCCGCTCTACTGTATTTCACTGACATTACTTGCGTTTGTATTTTCTGAGCTAACTTTAGCCTAGCGTTAGCGTTAGTAACGCTAGCCACTGCTGCAAACATCAGTGCATTCCAGTCTGCTCTAGCCTGCCTACACAATTCTGCGTAATTCTTATGTAATTCTGCAATTCCTCATTTCTGTGACCCATCGTCATCATCAGAGACTCTTGAAACAATCTTTTGAACGGTAGTGTATGTGTGTGAATGTGTGCACAGGCATGTAGGAGTGTGTGCGCCCCCATGTGCCCATGTCTGTGTGTGTGTGTGTACATGACTATGCTATGACCTAGTCTAGGTCAGACTGTAACGGGATAGGCAGATGTGCGTGCGTGTGTGTGTGTGTGTGTGTGTCCATGTGTCCATGTCTGTGTGTGTGTTTGTGTGTGTGTCCATGTCTGCGTGTCTGCGTGTCTGCGTGTGTGCGTGTGTGCGTGCGTGCTGATGGGGTGAGATGTATACACATTGATGGTGAGTGAGAGTGTTTGTCCTTCCCAGCCTGTGTGTGTTTGTGTGTCCGTCCCAGCCTGTGTGTGTGTGTGTGTGTGTCCGTGTCCGTCCCAGCCTGTGTGTGTGTCCGTCCGTCCGTCCGTCCGTGCCTGTGTGTGTGTGTGTGTGTGTGTGTGTGTGTGTGTGTGTGTGTGTGTGTTTGTTTGTGTGTCCGTTTCCCAGCCTGTGCGTGTTTACGTTTGAGACCGCTTCCAAAGGTCGGGAAGCTGCCAGCCGGCATGACTCTGCTTTGACCGGGTCTTCTTCCTGAGTTCATCCTCTTTGTGTTTGGGAAGGAATTCATGGGAAGTAAGATTGTGAACATTGAGGCCTCAACATATGCACAGCAAGGTTGCTGGTTACAGAGCTCACTGGTTATTGAGCTCGCTGCTCAATATGGTTTGACCAGCTCAAGCTGTGTTTTGACACAGTTGTTAGCTGGTCATTTCAATCTGGTCATAGCTGGATTTTACAGCAGGGCATACATGCACATACAGTATACACCCATATAATTTAAAAAAATAATAATTTCATTGATAAAGGGTAAGTAAAGGAAATTGAGTTTTTGGCAGTTGTAGGGGATACAATAAGGGAGGGTGGGGTTTGTTCTCATTTCCATTCATAACACAATGGCAGAAATGCTCCTGACAATAGGGGGTTTTGAACAACAAGCTTTGAAGTGGATGTGTGATGTCATTGTGATTGGCCCTGGTTAATGTTCATTCTGTGGCTCTTTTCACATTTTCTGTGCATCATTTCCTGGTATTGTTCTTCACAAGCCTGTGCACACACACGCGTGCACACAAACACGCAAACAGACAGACTCATTCACGCATTTTTTTCTTAAAAAGGACAAAAAAAATATAAATGGGGTGAGAGAGTTTGAAACTAATATTTTCAACTTGAGAGAAAGAAACGAGTCTTAATTGCAAGACTAAAACACTTAAGACGGGGGTTTTTTTTGCAGTACATTGTTTGCATGCACACACTTTTGCGTACACACAAACGCGCACACATACACACGCATGGCCACAGTACACGCACGCACGCACTCGTATGTATACACACACACACACACACGCACACACACAGACATATAGAGTGGTTTTTCCACGGCCCTCAGTGGTGCAGTGAATCAGGCCACCAGCGCTTTCATTGAAACTAATGGCTTGCTCCGGTTACAGCGGGAGGCGTTCGCCTTGATGAATGTGGGCCTTGACAAGTCCCAGGGTCTCCTCGGTGTCCCGCCTGCCGAGAGGGAATCTTCCCATTTCACCGGAGCTTCTTCTGGGAATTCTGCCCTGTATCCCTGAGTTGAGGCCTATATCACAAAGCAGGATTACTGTGTTAGCTGGATAACTGCACTGGAGTGAAACCCACAAAGCAGGATTACTGTGTTAGCTGGATAACTGCACTGGAGTGAAACCCACAAAGCAGGATTACTGTGTTAGCTGGATAACTGCACTGAGTGTGAAACCCACAAAGCAGGATTCCTGTGTTAGCTGGATAACTGCACTGAGTGTGAAACCCACAAAGCAGGATTCCTGTGTTAGCTGGATAACTGCACTCGAGTGAAACCCACAAAGCAGGATTCCTGTGTTAGCTGGATAACTGCACTCGAGTGAAACCCACAAAGCAGGATTACTGTGTTAGCTGGATAACTGCACTGAGTGAAACCCACAAAGCAGGATTACTGTGTTAGCTGGATAACTGCACTCGAGTGAAACCCACAAAGCAGGATTACTGTGTTAGCTGGATAACTGCACTGAGTGTGAAACCCACAAAGCAGGATTACTGTGTTAGCTGGATAACTGCACTCGAGTGAAACCCACAAAGCAGGATTCCTGTGTTAGCTGGATAACTGCACTGAGTGTGAAACCCACAAAGCAGGATTACTGTGTTAGCTGGATAACTGCACTGAGTGTGAAACCCACAAAGCAGGATTCCTGTGTTAGCTGGATAACTGCACTGAGTGTGAAACCCACAAAGCAGGATTCCTGTGTTAGCTGGATAACTGCACTCGAGTGAAACCCACAAAGCAGGATTCCTGTGTTAGCTGGATAACTGCGCTGAGTGAAACTTGTTTTTGTTCAGTCCACGTTCCAGACTTGGGAGGGTTCCAGGGTTTACTCACTCCAGTCATCCAACTATCTTTAAGATGGGATCATTCTGATCCAGATGCCAGACAGATTGCAGTCTTTTGGTCAAATTAGTGCAACATTTCATTAAGACAAGCATATGTAAGTGAACATATTGGAACATAATGTAATTCATAATGTAATTGAGTTTGCATATTAGTCATTTTCCTCTGCATTAGTACACGATACATAGGCCAAAATCTAATTTCAAAATTCAATGTCTTTAAAAATGAATAAAAATAACTTCCAGACGCTACTGTTGAAAGCATAATATTAACATCCTTTTTTTATTGAACCCCATGGGGTAATTTGTCCTCAGCATTTGACCCATCCTAGTCATTTGGAGCGGTGGGCGGCCACAATGCAGTGCCCGGGGAGCAATGTGGGGTTAAGGGTCTTGCTCAAGCCAACGGCCAACGGGTTCACTCCAGTGTGTCTCTCTGACTGTCCAACTGGTCCATTTGGATTCTGCCGTAACATGCAGCTGCCCATTTGGCAGTTATTTCAGAATAGATAACAGAATATATTTTCAAATAACATCCATAAGCGTTTACACATTTTTAAGGCTTGCATTTTTCTTTAGACCACTTTTAGTTTTGTGGGGTTCTTCTTGAAAGTATTGTATTGTCCATTTAGAATGGATTCTGCTTTGGTGTTTGTATTAATTAATGTGTAGTCACTGGTGAACATTTTATTAAGTATGTGCCATGTGTCCCACGTCACAACATCGACACTGAATCCATCCTGAATTTGGTCTCGATTCTAGGATTGGATTACAAAATCATTATCCCATTTGTTAGGATAAGGATCACAGCTTCTAGTTTTGAAATACCCAACTTTGAGATTTAATCCTATCTGATTACTGAAATCCGGTCTCAAAGGGTTTTTAAATACTGGGCCCAGGTGACCTGAATTTAGAGGTAAGGGCTGTGACATTGAAGTAAGATTACCCTGCTTTTCCAGGTGGGGTAATTGGTGGTCACTGCCCCTGTGCTTAGCGCTATTATATGCTTTGCCTCTCATTCAGTGCCTAATCAGGTTTTAGGACCTGACAGTTTTCTTCCTGTTTTGGTTTTATCGTCCCAGTGTTCCAAATAAAACGATTTTCATTGTACACTCCGGCAAGGTACTTCACCTGAAATAAAGAGATGCTGCTTAGTGTTGGCAATCTATGTCACTCTGGGTAAGTGCAAGGCCAACAAATAAAAATGAATGAGGTCTCTTGGCCGTCATGTACATTTCGGGCACATTATTATCATAAGCTGGAATAATAATAATGGTATTAATAAGGATCGTAATACCACCCTCGGAGTGGTATTTTCATTTCAGTTCATGGAGTAGAAGGGTGAACGGGGAAATGGGAAAGGCCTGCGTGTTTCCTGGAAGGAGAACTCGCAGGAAGTCCACGTCTCCACTTCCTGTCGGAATAATGAGGCCAGAGGCTGTGATACCGGTCCTGACCGCTCACCCCCGGCCCGAGTCTGTTTACGTTCGCGTCGGTTTAGGAAGAGGCCCAACCGCCGCGTTGCGAAAGCGTCCCTTTTGCTGGAGAGGGGCCACGCCCGGGCCGAGCTGGAGAGGCGGGGGCTGTGGGTGTGGGGTGTGTTCGGTGAGCAGGGTTGGCAGACCCTTGAGCCCCAGGGAGCAGCAGCAGCCGGACGAGAGAGACTGAGAGGAACGGAGAGTTTGCGGCGGGAGCCTCTGTCTGCGTGTGGACTGTGGAGTCCACCCTGATAGAGAAGAGAGCCCCGTCTCTCTCTCTCCCTCCACTCTCTTCTTTTCACGCTCATTTAATGCTGTTACTTTTTCACACGTTGCATTCATTTCTTTGTCAGTGTGATTCTGAGTGGTGTCGAAATGTGTAACACGACTCGCACTTCTCTCACTCTCCCTGTCTTTTCTCACTTGTTTTTCTTTTTCTCACTTCTGTTGGTAATTCTCTCTCTGCTATGTCTCTCTCTGTCTCTCCCCTTCTCTTTCTCTCTCTCTCTACTGTCTCCCTCCAATGAGTCTTCTTGGCTGAATGGCCAGTCATGGGAGAAGTGTTTTGCTCATCGTGGGTGAAGTGTTTTACTCATCATAGGAGAAGTGTTTTGCTCATCGTGGGAGAAGTGTTTTGCTCATCATAGGAGAAGTGTTTTGCTCATCATAGGAGAACTGTTTTGCTCATCATAGGAGAACTGTTTTGCTCATCATGGGAGAAGTGTTTTGCTCATCATGGGAGAAGTGTTTTGCTCATCATAGGAGAACTGTTTTGCTCATCATGGGAGAAGTGTTTTGCTCATCATAGGAGAACTGTTTTGCTCATCATGGGAGAAGTGTTTTGCTCATCATAGGAGAACTGTTTTGCTCATCATGGGAGAAGTGTTTTGCTCATCATGGGAGAAGTGTTTTGCTCATCATAGGAGAAGTGTTTTGCTCATCATGGGAGTGTTTTGCACTTGGCTGCCGTGTGCGGGTGTTCAGATGTGTGTTCCTCTGCCCAGGACTGAAGACCTACCTGATTTCGGGGCGCAGGGTGGAGCCCTCCCAGTGCAGCTGCCCTCATCTGGGCCCGGCCGTGCCGGACCACGGGGGAGCCCCGGCCCTCGCTCCCCACACCCACACACACACCCCCGACGTCCCGCCCCCCAGCGACCTCCGGGACCCCCCCGACAGGGTGAAGGTCAGTCCAACCCAGACGCCCGCACTCCCTGTGCACCTGCCTTGCACTGTGCTCTGTGCACAGAGCCTGTGGCTATGAATGCACTGCAACCAAAAACTTTATTCTCATACTGAGGGGCTTAAAATCGTATTATTGCCAAAATATTGCCAATGAGTCGTTTCAAGATCTGCCAATTGAAAATTTACCTCAACATTAACCTAAAGCAACCTAATATTTTCTACTTGTGAGAAAAAAGAAAAAGACTGTGTGGCTGTCTATTCTTACGCTCTTTCACTTTTAAATGTCAATATAAGATACATTTAAAATGTATTTGCATTATGTTGTGTGTATGGTGTTGTAATGAGAATGTAATTGTTTGGCTGGTATGTTCTGTTTCTCATTGGTGGCAGGCACGCATGTACACACAGCTCTTTTTCCCCCGAATCTGAAGTCTCTGTAACCTTTTGAAATGGCACCTAATTGAAATGACAACCTTTGAAATGAAACCTATTAACCACTTACAGTAACATGACTAGCAATTACCTGAGTTTAATATCCCCTCTTTCTCACACACACACACACCCACATGGTAACTCTCTCTCTCACACACACACACACACACACACACACCCACATGGTAACTCTCTCTCACACACACACACACACACACACACACACACACACACCCACATGGTAACTCTCTCTCACTCACACATACATACACTACGCACTCATACACACACAAAGTTACTCCCTCTTGCATATTCACGCACACACACTCATACCCACACACGGTAACTCTCTCTCTCACACACACACACACACACACACACACACACACACACACTCACCCTCTTATATACACACACACACGCACTCATACCCACACATGGTAACTCTCTCTCTCACACACACATACGCACACTACACACTCATACGCACACACAGTGACTCACTCTGGCGTGCGCATTGAACGCACACACACACACACACACGCGCACACACACGCACAGGCACACACACTCACTCTTATACACACACGGTAACTCACTCTCTCTCATACACACACACTCATGCTCTCATACACACGCACACACACACACACTCATACACTCACTCTGATACACACACACGCTCTCATGCACACACACGCGCACAGAGGTGTGGCAGCGCGGGGGCTCATTAGCTGTGCTGGGGGGGTGTTTATGGCTGTGCAGGACCTGCCTAATTAATGAAGTGACAGAGGGATGAAAAGCTCTATCAGTGCTAATGGGCCTAATGGGCTGAGTGCAGCCCTGCGCTGTGGGGACCTCCTGCGCTGTGGGGACCTCCTGCGCTGTGGGGACCTCCTGCACACGCTCACAAGAGCTGCTGTTCGCAGGCACCCGGGGATCCCTCTGTGTGTGTGTGTGTGTGTGTGTGTGTGTGTGTGTGTGTGTGAGAGAGAGAGAGTGAGAGAGAGTGAGTGAGTGTGTATATGAGAGTCTGTGTATGTGTATGCTAGTGTGAGTTACAACCAGGTTATTTTCCCAAAAAAATTAAAAAACAAATTTAAATTAATTTCCAGCCACAGTTGAACTTTTCATGTCTGGAAAAAGAGCTCCAAGGTTAAATGACTGATTTATGTTTTGCAGTACAGCACCAACCCCCAGTTATGTTTTTAGATGCTGCATTCATTGACATGTTATTTTCTTATTTAAAGCTGACTGTGGTGACGGCCTTAGAGCAGGTGGCTGCAGCACTCAGTTATTTGTGATGTTAGTGTGTGGAGGCGATCTTGATAAGAGAATTTCCCTGTCTCTTTCCTTATTATATTAATTTAATACAGTTACTTTTTCACACATTGCATTCATTTTTTGTTAAATTTGTCAGTGTGATTCTGAGTGGTGTTGAAATGTGTAGCCTGGCTCACACTTCTCCTCTCTCACTCACCCTCTTTTTTCTCGCCTGTTGTCTTGATGATTCTCTTTCTGCCGTCTCTTCCTCTCTCTCTCTCTCTGTCTCTCTCTCCCTCTTCCTCTCCCTCTCCCTGCAGTCTCCCTGCCCCTCCTGCAGTGTGCTGTTGGTTCCGGGGGAGGAACAGGGGGAGGAGGGGGCGGTGCAGAACGGCTGTCAGGACGAACACAAGACCATCAGCAGCAAAGTGAGATCCCATAGCCCCTCCCCCTTCACCTGCCAGCCACATACCTCCTCCCCCTTCGCCTGCCTGTCACCCCTCCATGACTCCGCCCCCTACACCTGCCAGTCACGTAACCCCTCCCACTTCACCTGCCAGTCACCCCTGAATTGTTTATGATGCAGTTATAATGGCCCTTCTCACTTCATATAACCGCCTATCTGACTTAACCTGCTGTCTTTCTAAGTTACTGTCTCACCGTTGGTACCTGAAGGTCGGTTCCCTCCTCTCACCTGTGTGCCGGCCCCCAGGTCCCATTAGGGCGCGGTCCCAAGGCCCTGAACGGGCTGTTGGGGGCCCACCTGGAGGAGTCGGTGAGCCGCAGCCAGACTTCGCTCTGCGAGATGTTGCAGGAGAAGGAGAAGCACTGGGGCGGGACCGGGGGCGGGCGCGGGGGCGTGGCCTCCATGGACCACTCCGCCCTCATCCCGCTGCGCTCAAAGAACTTCCGCGAGCGGAGCGACGCCCACTTTGTTGATGTCATAAAGGAGGATAGGTGAGGTTTGGGTGTGAGGAGGTGCTTGGGGGTTCATAAAGGAGGATAGGTGAGGTTTAGGTGTGAGGAGGTGCTTGGGGTTCATAAAGGAGGATAGGTGAGGTTTGGGTGTGAGGAGGTGCTTGGGGTTCATAAAGGAGGATAGGTGAGGTTTGGGTGTGAGGAGGTGCTTGGGGTTCATAAAGGAGGATAGGTGAGGTTTGGGTGTGAGGAGGTGCTTGGGGTTCATAAAGGAGGATAGGTGAGGTTTGGGTGTGAGGAGGTGCTTGGGGTTCATAAAGGAGGATAGGTGAGGTTTGGGTGTGAGGAGGTGCTTGGGGTTCATAAAGGAGGATAGGTGAGGTTTGGGTGTGAGGAGGTGCTTGGGGTTCATAAAGGAGGATAGGTGAGGTTTGGGTGTGAGGAGGTGCTTGGGGTTCATAAAGGAGGATAGGTGAGGTTCGGGTGTGAGGAGGTGCTTGGGGTTCATAAAGGAGGATAGGTGAGGTTTGGGTGTGAGGAGGTGCTTGGGGTTCATAAAGGAGGATAGGTGAGGTTTGGGTGTGAGGAGGTGCTTGGGGTTCATAAAGGAGGATAGGTGAGATTTGGGTGTGAGGAGGTGCTTGGGGTTCATAAAGGAGGATAGGTGAGGTTTGGGTGTGAGGAGGTGCTTGGGGTTCATAAAGGAGGATAGGTGAGGTTTGGGTGTGAGGAGGTGCTTGGGGTTCATAAAGGAGGATAGGTGAGGTTTGGGTGTGAGGAGGTGCTTGGGGTTCATAAAGGAGGATAGGTGAGGTTTGGGTGTGAGGAGGTGCTTGGGGTTCATAAAGGAGGATAGGTGAGGTTTGGGTGTGAGGAGGTGCTTGGGGTTCATAAAGGAGGATAGGTGAGGTTTGGGTGTGAGGAGGTGCTTGGGGTTCATAAAGGAGGATAGGTGAGGTTTGGGTGTGAGGAGGTGCTTGGGGTTCATAAAGGAGGATAGGTGAGGTTTGGGTGTGAGGAGGTGCTTGGGGTTCATAAAGGAGGATAGGTGAGGTTTGGGTGTGAGGAGGTGCTTGGGGGTTCATAAAGGAGGATAGGTGAGGTTTAGGTGTGAGGAGGTGCTTGGGGTTCATAAAGGAGGATAGGTGAGGTTTGGGTGTGAGGAGGTGCTTGGGGTTCATAAAGGAGGATAGGTGAGGTTTGGGTGTGAGGAGGTGCTTGGGGTTCATAAAGGAGGATAGGTGAGGTTTGGGTGTGAGGAGGTGCTTGGGGTTCATAAAGGAGGATAGGTGAGGTTTGGGCGTGAGGAGGTGCTTGGGGTTCATAAAGGAGGATAGGTGAGGTTTGGGTGTGAGGAGGTGCTTGGGGTTCATTAAGGAGGATAGGTGAGGTTTGGGTGTGAGGAGGTGCTTGGGGTTCATAAAGGAGGATAGGTGAGGTTTGGGTGTGAGGAGGTGCTTGGGGTTCATAAAGGAGGATAGGTGAGGTTTGGGTGTGAGGAGGTGCTTGGGGTTCATAAAGGAGGATAGGTGAGGTTTGGGTGTGAGGAGGTGCTTGGGGTTCATAAAGGAGGATAGGTGAGGTTTGGGTGTGAGGAGGTGCTTGGGGTTCATAAAGGAGGATAGGTGAGGTTTGGGTGTGAGGAGGTGCTTGGGGTTCATAAAGGAGGATAGGTGAGGTTTGGGTGTGAGGAGGTGCTTGGGGTTCATAAAGGAGGATAGGTGAGGTTTGGGTGTGAGGAGGTGCTTGGGGTTCATAAAGGAGGATAGGTGAGATTTGGGTGTGAGGAGGTGCTTGGGGTTCATAAAGGAGGATAGGTGAGGTTTGGGTGTGAGGAGGTGCTTGGGGTTCATAAAGGAGGATAGGTGAGGTTTGGGTGTGAGGAGGTGCTTGGGGTTCATAAAGGAGGATAGGTGAGGTTTGGGTGTGAGGAGGTGCTTGGGGTTCTCATAGAGGTGAAAGGGCATTTACAGTGCAAAACAAATACATGAACATCCCACATATCACTGTAAGGGCAACAATAAAATGGTGTAAAACATATGGAATGGTTTCAAACATGCCAGGAAGAGGACACAAGTGCATATTATCGCCATTGGATGGTAAGGAAGATGGTGAGGTAAGTAATGCAAGGATTGCAATTTAAGAATTGGGGTCACCAAATAATAATCATAAAAAAACCTCCATAACTCCTTGGAAGGGTGGCACAAAGACAGACCTTACTCAGCACAATAAACAATAAAATAGTTTACAGAATATTTTTTTTGCATGCTTATCAAGGGTGGCAACGATTCTGGAGCCCGCTGTAGAATCGGGGCAGAATGGTGACAGACAGACACATAAGGCCAAATACAGATCTGTGGAGAGTCTGCAGTCAGATTTTAACTTCACTCAAACTTGTTCTCATGCACGGTGGTATGGACAGGACTGGAAACAATTTGTAATAATTTATTTTATTTTTTCTATCTGTAATTTATTAACTGTTGAACTATGTTCCGTTGCTCGTGCCCAGTTTTCTGTTTTGACTTCTTGCCGTTCCTTTTCCTCCGTCACTTATTTACCCTTCTTTTCCTCTTTCCTTCTGTTCTCCCCCCTCCCCCACTTCCTCCGTCTGCTCTGCTTCCCTTTCCTCTCTTCCCCCCGTCCGTCCGTCTGTCCGTCCAGCCTGATGAAGGACTACTTCTTCAAGCCCCCCATCAACAAACTGGGCCTCAACTTCCTGGAGTCTTCTCTGGAGTCGGCCTACCGGAGGAGCTACCAGGAAGAGGTGCGTCTCTTTCCCCCCCGTCTGTCTCTCTGTGTGTCTCCCTGTCTCGTCTTTCTCTCCTCCCTCTCCGTCTATCCCTCCCTGTGCCCCTCTGTCTCGCTCTATGACGGTGACTGTGTTTTTCTTTATTTATTTGGCAGTTTCCTGTCCTGCTGTCACCTCACCCCCCATATAACAGTCACACAGACAAACGCATACAAATACAACCACACATATAAATATAGACTTGGGCACGCGCACACACACACACACACACACACACACACACACACTCAGCACTGCATCATGTCCAGACAGGACTGCGGCAAGCAGAAAGCGCCGCAAGGCAGCTGAAGGCAGCACGCTCTTACCCTACACTGCCCTCTGCTGGCAGTCTGTGCTGTACTGCAGTCACAGGCAGCACCATTACACTACAGCACATCATCTGAGGGAGTTGACCAAACTTTATTCACCTTGTGTTTCAATCAGACATTCGTGAAACTGTCATTGTTTCTTTGTTTCTGTACGCAATACATTAGTCACCCTTTTGAAGTCTTCTTCATTTTTCTGTCTGCTTCGTCCTTTCTTTTTTGTCTTATTTTCTGTTGTCTATCCTTCTCTACTCACTCTGACCCTCCTAACCCCTATATTTATTACTCTCCCTCCCTTTCTCTCTCCCTTCTTCTCTCTCCCTCCATCCCTCCCTCTCTCTCTCCCTCCCCCCCTCCCTCTCTCTGTCCCTCCCTCCCTCTCTCTGTCCCTCCCTCCCTTTCTCTCTCCCTCTCACCCTCCCCCCTCTCTGCCTCCCTCTCTCTCTCCCTCCCCCCTCCCTCCCTCTCTCTCTCCCTCTCACCCTCCATCCCTCCCTCTCTCTCTCTGCCTCCCTCTCTCTCTCCCTCCCCCCCTCCCCCCCTCCCTCCCTCTCCCTCCCTCTCTCTCTCACTCCATCCCTCCCTCTCTCTCTCCCTTCCCCCCCCTCCCTCCCTCCCTCCCGCGCTCTCTCTCAGGTGGAGACCGAGGCTCCGGTGCAGACCGTGGCCAGTGCGTTGTTCAGCTCCCTGCTGGACGTGTCTCTGTCGTGCGCGGTGTTCCTGGTGCTCACGCTGGCCTGCTTCCTGCGGCCGCTGCTGACCGGCCTCACCCCGCCCACGCCCGCCCTGGCGCTGGCCGCGGCCGCCGCCCTGCTGGAGCTCCTGTCCCTGGTGCTGTCGGTCCGGTGAGCACGGCTAAAACCAAACAATAAGTCTGTCCCAACCAGCGTTTCAGTCTTATGTTTAGGCTCACAATCTTAAAATCTCATTTCTCTCAAGACAAAAATATCACCAATGAGGTGAGACAGTTTTACTCATTTACTCAAGTTTCATTGTCAAGCAAACTTAAAACCAGCAAATATTTTCTACATGAGTTTAAAAAAAAAAACTACCTTTGAGATAATTTTAAGTCTCAATACATGACTAAGACAGTTTTTAAGACACTTTATTTGCAGTTAGGTATGGAAAGCGAGAGGACAGAAGAGGAGGAGCGATAGAGAAATGAAGAGAAGGGGAAGCAAGAGGAGATGGATTTAAAGCGAGGGATTTGAGTGAAAGAGTGGGGAGACGATAGAAAGCAGACAGAAGTGGATAGTAGTATAATTTCTTGGCCGCACACACGGAACACGAGCGTGTTGTTTCTGGAGTGTGATATTGGGAATGATAGAGTGAGAGGAGAGAGGTAGATGGAGGACCAGAATCTGTGGTTGGTGCACAGTGCCTGTTTGCACTGGTGTGTGGTTTTGGGGTGTTAGAGTGAAAATGAATACCAGGAACACCCCTTCATTGGGAGCGAGAGAGGGAGCGGGAGAGGAGGAGACAGCGGGAGAGGGAAAGCGAGACCGAGATCGGTGGCTGTAAGGAGCGTTCAGTGTCCGGTGTGTGACGGTGGGAGTCGGTGGTGCCCCTCTCCCCCCCTGCAGTATGGCGTTTTACCTGGACAACATGCTGCGCAGCACCCAGACCATCCTGAGGGCCGTCTCCGCCTGGGTCCCCCGTCACATGATCGGGGCCGTGCTGGTGTCCCTGCCCGCCGTGTCCGTCTTCTCCCACGTCACCTGCGACCTGCACCTCTCCGTACAGGTACGGGCCGCGCCGAGCGCCGATTGGTCCGCGGTGACCGACCTTCGATATTTAGCCCTGCTGATTGGAGGGGGGGGGCCGCAGGTGAGTGTGCAAGTTTGAGAGCGGGGGACCTGCAGGTGGAGAGAGAGAGAGAGGGAGCGAGAGAGCTACAGCGTGGAGGTTCGAGAATAAGAAAGGTGGAGGGAGCGAGAGAGAGATGGAGACCGAGAGGGCTACAGGTGAGTGTGCGGCGTAGAGAGTGAAAGAGCCGACGGATCGATACGAGGCGTCAGGGGTGATGTCAGCGTTAACAACCTTCATGGCCGAGACCCTGAGCACAGGTATTGACACGGCGGATGGACACCAGCGGAGAATAGTGCTCTGTAGGCGTATACAGTGCTGCTTTTCGAACTAAAATCTATCCAAATGAGTACATTTGTGACCCGTTCTATCATAATCAGTCGGAGGTCGTGATGGCCAATTTAAAATAAATTTCAGTTTTGGCTGTTTCAGGCCTTCATCTTAATTTTTTTAGAGCCATATATTTGCTTTCATAGTCTGTATGCCTTAATGCAGACCTGAATACATTAGTGTTAGTAAAAATATAGTTTTAAAGGTTAATACATAAGATGAAGGTATAGCCCCGGAGTTTTGTTAGCCCAGTGTCGGTTGTCTCCCAACCTCCCAATGAAACTTTGAAGCCTTTTTTCTCAAAAACATTGTTCGGTGGCGCTCAAAATGAAACGGGACACATAACTTTGTATTATTAGAAAGCTGAGTTTAAAGTAGTTTCTAAAAACTCAGAATATGTTTTGGGGTCAATGCGACTGATTTTGATAGAGCCGGTTTTTTTTCTGATTTTGATAGAACCTTTGAGGCAGTGGGGCTCTGAGCAGGCTATGATTTGACTGCCATTTTTGTAGTTTATAGGGTCGGGCTGGCTCTGGAAGATGTATAATGAAGCTGCAGCCGTGGCTACGACTCGTAGTTACGTTTCTGGGGAGGTGCGCGTCCGGGAAAGCGACTACCTGTAGGCTCCACCGCGGCCTCTGCGTAGATCCGACGCAGAAGTATAAATCGGGCTTAAGCTCGCCCACGCCACGCGTTTTCGGCTAACGAAAGCCCCCCCTCTCCGCCCCTCAGTTCGCCATGTTCCTGTGCTGCGCCTCCATCATCGCCATCATCCACTACTGCAACTTCTGCCACCTGTGCTTCTGGATGCGCTCCGTTCTGGCCACCGTGGTGGGAGTGGTGCTGCTCGTGCTGCTCTACAACCCCCTCTGCAGGTCAGTGGCAGCCACTGCGTGCCTCGCGCGCGGCTTCGCTCTGCAGCAGGAGTGCTGCGTTTGGTGTGCTAATGGCCCACCTGCATGAATAGAGGGCTTGTTTTAGCCTGCATGAATTTAGCAGGCTAACAGCAGGCTAAAACAAGCTTCATCTCTGCTGAGTATAGTTTTACTTCAGAAGTGCAAATAATCAGTGAGTCTGTACATTAATTGTTTGGAAGATTACTTTGTGGAAGATGCTGGTTATTGGCGGTAGGCTTCCTCTTCAACCTGGCTAGAATGTGTTTATTTTTTCCGGATTGTTCTTGGCTGCCCTTCAGGTGCAGCATTCTGCAGTAAGGCTTTATTATCCCTCATAAGAGAAATTTCCCAAAATGTCTGAGCTCCTCAAAGCCCACTTGGTTAAAACGGCTTCTGTCCCAGCCGGTGGATGTGAAACACAGTGCACACAATATATATATATTTTAATGTGCTTTTTTTCTTCCATACATGTCTCTTTTTGTTTAAAAGTAGTGCATCTTTTCTCCCTCTGTTTCCCTCTGCATTTCAGTTCTGATGGATTTTTGGATTTCTGGTAAGTGAAAATGTACAGCAGGAAGTAATTTTGACTACAATACGGGTTTGACATTTACTTAAAAACATTATTAGGCATCGTGCCATTATCTTTCTCTCAGACTCAGAATCACATTAACACAAGGCAGGAAAATTGTCCTTGACACCGACTCATGACATTAAAATACCATTACACTTAAAATACCACCGACACATGGGCATAAATTAATTTGAAATTAAATAGAAAAAAAAACAGGTTTAAATAAAAAACTGTCTTCTGCTTCATCATTTGCAGTCACTTAAAATAATATTCATGAATAATTTTTTGTTCAAGTCTATAACTGGATGCATTTTCACACAGTTAATGTAACTCTGGGACCGTGTCACTGGGTAAGAAGGTCCAGTGTTAATGTAACTCTGGGACCGTGTCACTGGGTAAGAAAGTCCAGTGTTAATGTAACTCTGGGACCGTGTCACTGGGTAAGAAAGTCCAGTGTTACTGTAATTCTGGGACCGTGTCACTGGATAAGAAGGTCCAGTGTTAATGTAACTCTGGGACCGTGTCACTGGGTAAGAAGGTCCAGTGTTAACGTAACTCTAGGACTGTGTCACTGGGTAAGAAAGTCCAGTGTTAATGTAACTCTGGGACCGTGTCACTGGGTAAGAAAGTCCAGTGTTACTGTAATTCTGGGACCGTGTCACTGGATAAGAAGGTCCAGTGTTAATGTAACTCTGGGACCGTGTCACTGGGTAAGAAGGTCCAGTGTTAATGTAACTCTGGGACCGTGTCACTGGGTAAGAAGGTCCAGTGTTAATGTAACTCTGGGACCGTGTCACTGGATGAGAAGGCCCAGTGTTAATGTAATTCTGGGACCGTGTCACTGGATAAGAAGGTCCAGTGTTAATGTAACTCTGGGACCGTGTCACTGGGTAAGAAGGTCCAGTGCTAATGTAATTCTGGGACTGTGTCTCTGGGTAAGAAGGTCCAGTGTTAATGTAACTCTGGGACCATGTCACTGGATGAGAAGGCCCAGTGTTAATGTAATTCTGGGACCGTGTCACTGGATAAGAAGGTCCAGTGTTAATGTAACTCTGGGACCGTGTCACTGGATAAGAAGGTCCAGTGTTAATGTAACTCTGGGACCGTGTCACTGGGTAAGAAGGTCCAGTGTTAATGTAACTCTGGGACCGTGTCACTGGGTAAGAAGGTCCAGTGTTAATGTCTTTGAGAGTGTCACTCAGAAGGTCATCTAAGGTGAATGTTGCTGTGTAAAGTAAGGGCCTGTTCACCTCTTATTCTCATGACCGTTTCTACTTTTCCCTGCAGGTCAGGTAATGGCACCGAGCCCACGGAGTCTCCAGTGGAGTCAGAGCCGACCCCCCGGCCACAGGACCTGCTGGGCGCGGAGGCCATCTTGGCCTTCTTCCTGCTGCTCCTGCTGGTGTGGTTCCTGAACCGCGAGTTCGAGATCAGCTACCGGCTGCATTACCACGGCAACGTGGAGGCGGACCAGCACCGCATCAAGATCCAGAACATGCGCGACCAGGCGGACTGGCTCCTGGGAAACATCATCCCCATGCACGTGGCGGAGCAGCTGAAGGTCACGCAGAGCTACTCCAAGAACCACGACAACGTGGGCGTCATCTTCGCCAGCATCGTCAACTTCAGCGAGTTCTACGAGGAGAGCTACGAGGGCGGCAAGGAGTGCTACCGCGTGCTGAACGAGCTCATCGGCGACTTCGACGAGCTGCTGCGCCAGCCCGCCTTCGCCAACATCGAGAAGATCAAGACCATCGGCGCCACCTACATGGCGGCGTCGGGGCTGAACGCCCAGCAGTGCGCGGGGGACCCCGCCAAGCCTCACGGCCACCTGCGGGCGCTCTTCGACTTCGCCCTGGAGATGATGCGGGTGGTGGACGACTTCAACAAGAACATGCTGGGCTTCCAGTTCAAGCTGCGCATCGGCTTCAACCACGGGCCGCTGACGGCCGGGGTCATCGGCACCACCAAGCTGCTGTACGACATCTGGGGCGACACGGTGAACATCGCCAGCCGCATGGACACCACCGGGGTGGAGTGCCGCGTGCAGGTGAGCGAGGAGAGCCACCGGGCGCTCAGCGAGATGGACTACGAGTTCGACTACCGCGGCACCGTCAACGTGAAGGGCAAGGGCCAGATGAGGACCTTCCTGTACCCCAAGAGCGCCGACAGCGGCCTTGTGCCGCGGTACCAGCTGTCCGTGTCGCCCGAGATCCGCGCCCAGGTGGACGGGAGCATCGGCCGCTCGCCCACCGACGAGATCGCCAGCGTGGTGCCGGCCGCGGCCCCCGCCGCCAACAGCGCCGCCCCGGGCCCCGCCAAACCGGAGGGCAGGGAGGGCGTGAGGGGACCGCCCGCCCCCGCCCCCGCCCCAAACCCCGACTCCCCTTCAGGGGCCGCCCAGGGCACGCCCATCTCTCCTGCCCCTGCCCCTGCCCCGCTACTCCCCATCCCGGCCCAGACCGCTTCTCTCAGGTCTGGAGAGAGCAAGGGCCAGGAGCAAGATGAGGATGATGATGAGTTGGGCGAGCTGACAAAACTGTAAGCCTGGGGTGCGAGGCTTCGACGCGGCTCTTTCGCCAGCCCTTTAAAACAAAGTCACGCAGCCTGGGTGGGCAACCCCTTGGGAAAAGTGTGTGTATGTTTGCATGTATTTGTGTGTGTGTATGTGTGTGCGCGCGCATATGCCTGTCTAACAGGGGTACACCAAAAAGCTCCAAACACACACACCGTTTGGAAGAGAGAGCCCACGGAGTTCCAGGGCTATGCTAGAGGTTGGCAGACATTTTGTTCACTTAAATAATCACCCATGGGGTGAGCTGTGTGGGTCAGAGTCAGACACTTTCACTGGTGGGTGGGGTACAGGTGTATGTTCAACATTCAGCTGTCCCTGGCCCATAATCCTCTTGAACCACACCAAAACATTAGCGCTTGTTGCATTTAATTCTTGTCATATTTTTGCCTTTCTTATTTCGTTTATTTTAAGTGCCTTCAGGATAAAATAAGAGGATAATTTTCTCAGTCTCGGATCATGAAAGAGACTCAAATTTACTAAGAGGGGAGAAATATGAACAAAACAAAAGGGCCGACACAAAAATCCTTGCATGTCTTTTTTAGACTACGGATGAAGCTGTGCTTATTTTTACAACTTTTCCTTTTGTCTGTTTTTACCTGATGCAATATTTTTTTTGTTTTTTTTAACTTTTTGCCATTAGCAATTTTTGCCAAATTCTTGCGAGTATGTTTACACTAATGAGAATATGGAGGAGTCACAGAGTGGCACAGGAAGGACGACAAGCGTAGGAGTGTGAAGAGGGGAAGGGAATTGTAGGTAAAGAGGAAAGTAAGAGAGAAAGAGAGAGGCAGGAGGCCCGGAAGTGACAGGAATACTGTACGCTCTTCTCCCAACTCGTCAGTGTTCCCGTTGTCAGGGTGAATCTGTGCCAGTGTCCGACACACGCAGGTCATGCACAAGCTTTTGTCAGTACTAACAGCAAAGAGAATGTGTGTGTGTGCGCTTGTGTGTGTGTTTGTGCCAGAGAGTTTGTCAATGAATGTGCCTGTGCTTGCTGCAACCAGTAATGTGCAACTCCAGTTCTATACGGAAATGTCTGAAAGATCCCTTCCCCAGGTTTTTGAGATTGGTGGATGGCTGTCGTGTTTGGGTGTTTGTGACATAGTGAAGGCTTGGTGTGGACGTGTACAAGCGTCTCCCGGAAGTACGGGGGAGCCTCCTCCGTGCCTAGACCCTCGGCCAATGACAGCGTTTGGCCAATGGACACGTGACATGTCACAATGAATGTACCCACTTACGTCAGCCAGGCGTACGACAGCAAGACATTAAAAAGGGAGTTCAGGATATCCAGGGTGGAATTTGGACTTGAAAGGAGCTCTAAAATGCCACAGTAGAAACTGATGGGGGTGGGGGTGGGGCTGTATCTGGCCACGCGCCTGCTCCTTTAAAATATGACCTATGTTGAAATAGCCGAAGGAGGTTTACTCTTATGCAGACGGCTGAAAGGGCATTTTGACGGCTGTTGACAGTTGAAAGGCCGGTTTGAATGCGGTGGCGTGGAACGTGCAACAGCATCATCAACACGGAGCACTTGTGGTTTTCAGGTCAGACGTTTTTAAATAGAAAGCCAGGTTTGTAGTGCGTTAAAGGGGAAGGGAAGAACGTAATGGATGAGCACAAGGGAGCTCCTCTTGGATCTCTGTCGTGCGTGGGACCGTGATCTTAAACATTCGGGACCGGCTGTTTAGCGACGGGATGCGAGTTAAAGGGAAGCACCTGGCAGTGTGGGGATTGTTAGCAACGTTGGCCACCCCCCACCACCACCCCCTGCTCTGTGTGTGAGTAATGATGCAGGTCGTCATCGTTGTTCGGCTGAGCAGAGCAGTTGGGTCCCCTGAGTAAATCCAGGAGCAGAACTTGACCTGCACTACACACCTGATGCAGATGCACAGCCATCCATCTTTTAGGGAACCTACACGCCATACTGGCTTTGCAGTTGGCCGTTTTTTCTTCTGGGGCATAAACTCCTATCTAATCAAGCGCTTGTTTTTGAAGGCTGTTGTACTGATGTTCTTATAATTTCCCATTTTAACTGAATTATCAACAAGCACAGTGCGACTGGTTTAAGTTTTTTTATTTAAGTGAAGATTTTTATGCTGAAAGGGTTGTTTTCATATGACATTACTGAGTTGTGCATACTCCTGAAGTCTCTCCGTATGTACCACTCTGTGTGCATGAAGTGTATATACTGGACACAGGTCATTACTTCCTCTTGTTGTTTCTTTATCTTTGCCTTTCTCTTCATCTATCCCTGTAACAGGGCTGTGTGCTCAGGGTTTCTGTTCAACCCTCACCCTTATGGTGGGCCTATTTTTATCTCCTGATGTTCATCTTGCCTTTTTTTGCTCTTTATTTGACAGTGTGGAGAAGGGAGTATCCAGGCTTCAGAATAGTAGTTATTTTGCCTCAATGTCTGATATTTCTGCTTCAAACCAATTCACCGGGTTTGACCAGGGGTCTCATGGGTGCAAAGCATGTCTATCTAGAAACAGAAACTAACTACTTTAAAGTAGTTGGGAGTCTAAAATCATGCAAGCCACATCTAATAGCCAAATAGTGTTTAAGAATCCTGGAGGAGAAAAATAATTGAGCACTTACAGTGTTAGTAACAAGTGAATTTGGTGGATTCATATAGATAAAGACTGGAAATGTTTGAATCAGAGCAAGTGATTGTGGCAAATCGTCCTTAAAGAATTCACAATTCAGCAATCTTCAGAAATAACACTGACTGAAGCATGTTCAAAAAGATATTGCTCAGAACAGGTCATTGATAGACACTGCAAAGAAGTATTAGTGCCTTTTTTCAATCATATATTAATATATCGATCTTGCCATGATTGTTATTTTTGTTGGACTCTTGATTTTTACTTTTTTGTATGTTTGTAGTATTTATTACATGCATAAATGCAGAGTTATTTTTCTTGCTCTAAATATTTTACATTTTATATGATTTTGAGCATTGTGCCTTTTATAAGGACTATTTGGGTCTGATGAAAAAGTTTAAATTAAACTTTTGTTGCACTGTGTAGTCGTAATTGAAGTGTGTGTGTACATGCTAATATTGGCACATTGCAGTAAAGTATTCCAAAGCCAAATTAACAACAAAACTCAACAATATTACAAATATTCACAATAAATATCTGCACTTCCGTTTTGCACAGGATTAAAATTGATCAAGGGGGTGGGGCAGGCTGGTAATTGAAGGTGCAATATTGTGGCCCTTACATTGGAGGGTAAAGGGTATGTCTTTAAAATGGAGGCAATACTGACAACCTATGAGCACACAGCCCTGACTGTATCCCTGAATCCCACACTGTGATTGGACAGTGAGAAAGACCCAATCATTGAGAAACAGGACCGGGTCATGTGTTATTTTTTAAGAATAACAGAAAGGGACTGGCCCTTCTGAAGCACATCAAAAAGCACATGCATTTGTCTTCTCAGTGGTAGTATACATGTGCTGTGACCCTGTACTATAGCACATGTATACTTAGTGACAGAGGTGATGATGCAAGTTCTGAATGGAGTCCTCCCCTCCTCTCTACTGTTTTGAGGACTGTTGTGGATTTTAGAGGTTTCGTATTGACTACCCTGTTAGGGAGCTGAGAAGCCAGTGCCCTCCCACTTGCTACTCAGAATTTTGATAATGGAGGGGGACAAACTGGTCCATCCTAAGCAGAACAAACTGGTCTATCCTTCCTGTGGGCTAATGGGTTTACAGGGATGAATGTACAAACTTTCTGGTTTCTGTACTGTGTACTTTTTTTAAACGTTGAGGCATCAACAATCAATAACCCAACTAAATTTGGTCAATTCTTCTGTATACAGACTTGTACACAAAGCAAAACACCTGCATTTGCATATTTAACAAATCCAGGTTACGAATGAAGGTATTGGTGTATGTACATATTTGCCATAATTGCAAATAATCTAGAAAACATCCACAAAATGTTTTTTTGGTCTTTTACTCCATACTCCAGGGTTTGTTATTAAGGGCTGGGGAGTTTGCACTCTTGCTAGTATCAGAATGACTGCAGCTAAACCTGCAGGCTGTCTCCCATGATGCATCTGGAGGAACACCTGGTCACACCCGCCCCCCACCTCCGTGCTTCACCATTGCCTGCACTTTTCTGTGTCTTCACAAAATGTCATTTCGTATTTCTTTCATGGTATTATATTTTATCATATTCTCTGAGAAGAACAGAAAATAAAAAGACACAATGACACAGAAGGGTGGCTTTTAGTGAGTGTTGTGAGGGATTTCAGTTGGCAAGCTGGAACAATACTTTATGCCAAAGAGTGATGTTTGTGTGCATTTGTTCAAATGTAGTTTTTCTTTTTTTACTTTTTGTTATGCTTTGTTGTACACATTAATAATGTATTGTTTATAAACTCACTAACATAATCTCTATACATTTGCACAAAGCCCTCACTGTGTTTGTACATATGCTTTTATATTGTATATTATAAATGAGAGTTTATGTTATTTATACATGTGCATGTGCCAGATTTTCACATTATCAGAAGGTAGGGGATGGGACTATTTAGGGCAGAATGCGTGTTTCTGCTTTCGTATGTCTGTCTGTGTGTGTGTGTGTGTGTGTGTGTGTGTCTATGTTTGTGTGTGCGCATGGGTAGAAGGGGCAAGCCAAAAGATACAATGTTCTCACAGGACCTGCAAAATGGCTTCCACATGTAAATCATTGCATGTATTCAATCTCATATATGTACTGTTCTGCAAGCACTATGGACTTCAAGGTGTGGAGTCCAGTTGATACTGGTCATTTGTGGTTGGATATAAGTGAAATTAGCTGTTGTGTGCAGCAGTCAAATTCTTCATGGGCTGGAGGTAGCCAGTCTCCTGTTATGTAAAATAACCGTAGTGTGAATGGAGAAACAGAATTCAGAAAGCCATGGGTAGCAAGGGTTTGAAGAAAAATGGTGAGAGAATGGAGGCGTCCCTGGACTTCTGTGGCACCAAATTCGCACCAAGAAGACTGCAGTGTGGAACTCCCGTCTTGTCTTGTGACCTGGCTGGCGATCTGCATGGCCCGCATATGGAATGGCCTTTAAAAAAAAAAAATGTTGACGTCTTCATTTCATTTATGTCTTAAGATGTTTTGAGCATGTTGCCGTTAGTTACCGCCCATACTTGCATCACACTCCACCCCTCCTCCCTATCCTATCCTCTCCCTCCCGATCACCCCCACCGGTCGCACCGTCGCTTGCCTGTTGGAGAAGAATGAACTGCTCTTTTCGGTTTTATATTTACCCCACAAATGTTCCCTTCTGGGGAGACAGGATTGGGTAGATGTTGCTTTGGCCTTTTGCTGACTGTGGCACCATGCACGATTTTTGGGATCTGCACGCCGCAGTTTTAGTCTTTCTTGTTATAGCAATAAAATCGATGTTCTTTAAATGTGTCGTTAAATGTTTACTGTGGGCCACAAGGACACTCCAGCACAATAGAAATATTGTTTCACGGAACCGCTTTATGATCATTTTCTTTCCGTATTTAGCTGTCCTACCAGCCCTGTACAGTACAAACATTGTACCTCCTCAAAGCTCACATGTTCCAGGCTCTTTAACAGGCCTCAAATGGTCTCCTCTTTGTAAAATTTCTGTCCGGTTCTCGAAAACAAATCAGCGGCTTTGGGACAATAGTGAGTCTCTGGTTATTGTCTTTAACATGAGGGGCGGACAGGGTGGCCTGTGACGCATGATGAGGCATGGTAGGACAGAACAACCTTAAGAAATCACAGGATATATGTACTTATGTAGAGGGAGGGTTATGCCTCCAAGCATTAGTCCATAGTTTGGGGCATGCCCTCCTGGAGACCTCTGCCTCTCCTATAGGCCTCTCGTGTTTTCGATTGGTTACTAGAGGTTTTTTGGAAGGGCAAAGGTTTAAATAAAAACGTTTTATGTAAAACTGTAAATGGAATAAATTAGACTAATGTTTGGTTTCTGGTCATTGCCTTTTTTCTCTTTCACTCTCTCGTAAGTAAATGTCCAGGTACAATAAATGAGGGGAAAAGATTTAAATCTTTGTTGAATTTGTTCATTTGCATTTGTATTTGTGCAAATGGTTAATATGCATATCAGTAGGTTCTTAAATAAAATGACAAAGCCATAAAATGTCTAACGGTTTTATTTTGTGAGATTAAATGTTACTCTATCAGAGTTGGACCTACACAAGGGTATTTGTCCTGCATCAATAGAAGTTAAGTAAACTGTACCAATGTATTCATTTAGTCAAATGGGTAGCACATCTGCAAAGTGTGTGGAACTCTTGTCAGTCATATTGGGACAGAATGGCAGTCAGCACTGGTCAAAGTGTGCCAACCATTCAGTGGTTCTGGTCATAACTGAGCCACTTGTGATCTCTTATCTATTATCTATTATCTTAAAACAAGAAAGATGTGCCAGTTTTTAAAAAATTAAACAAAGACAATGCTGCCATTATCTCCAGGATTCACAACTGGGTCAAATACTTAATTGTCCTCAAATACTTTCCTGTACTCAATTGATCTTGCCTGATGCAATTGAGCCAACCAAGATCAATGGAAGGTGGGGCTTGCACTTTGAGAGCATTTCATACACCAGACAAGCTCAGTAAAGCATATAAAAGTATTTGAATCCAAAACCATTATGTATTTGACCCAAGTCTGCCAGGATTGGCCCTTATCAAAGCTTCACATTTATGTTGCTGGGTAACTAGTATCCCAAGGACATGGTGGACTGATGTCATGATTCAAATGGCATTTTGAAACTGCAAAATCAAATAATGAATAAATAAGTTATGTTAAAGGAGTTCAAGTGAAAAAGGATAAAATCAGGTATTGACTGACTTTAAGTACTGATTGCATGCAGAGTGGACAGTGTAGCATAGTGATTTGGGAACTTGCCTGTAACACTGTTGTTGTACTCTTGAGCAAGGTAGTTAACCTGAATTACTTCAGTAAAATATCCAAACTGATGAGATTGTCTGCAAAATGTCATCTGTGCACATTGCTGCGGAAAAGAGCACCTGCTAAATACCAAAGTGTAATGTGATGCTTCAACTTTTTTCTATACACTGTTGTGTAATGTCTTTGCTTATAAAAGATCAACTATTGTTGAGCAAATGTCAGTGTTTTTTTAAATGGCATTAATTTGTGTTATGTTTTCACTGTATTCTAGTACACATTGTCTTATTTTTTATTTTGTCATTGCAATCACCTAAGATAATATGTTTTAATGACCCAATGCAGTTATCTCAGCTTCAGAACTTAAGTCAAGTAACACATGAAGTGAAAAGCCAAAGTGCAAATACTTTGTGATTGATAACAGAAGTTGTTCAAGTGAAGGTCTTTTATTTTCTTGGCCCTTAAGTGTAATGCAATTTGTCAGTGAAGCTAATTTTGCAGTTGAGGAACATTCAGAATGTATTATTGCTGTGAAATCAGACTATGTACTGGACATGCAAATGTAGTATATGATGTATAGATTAACTGCAGCAAATACAGTGGTAGGAATTCAATCAAGAAGAACTTTACATTTCATAATTGCACTATTTTCTACCTTCGTGCTTTTCCGTGACTTGAGGAGTATACGTTCATTTCCGTATGACGTATGACGTACGGTGGAGCAGGGCTTGCGTAGGGCGTGAATGCGTAGCCCCTCCCCCTCCACAGTCTATCTGGAAAAAGAAAAAAAACTTTTTTGTATCGAAGGAATCAACAGCCGCCATCTTGTCGCGGCTCGGAATCAGGATTTCGGGAGAGTATTATTTTTTAATTTAATAACAGGCTCTCCAAACCCAGATCAGACGGGTTCGCTCCGCTGAAAACGGACAGCTTGTACACTTTCGAAGAGATTTCATGCGAAAAAACCAGGATTGGATCGGTTTTCGTCGGTTAGAAAACCCCCCGTATATCTGATTTCCCCTTCAGAAAGCGCCGCTTCTCTCCATATCACCGCTCCTATCCGTATTGTTTATCGAGAGACAGCGACGAAGGGACGAAATCGCAACAAAAAATTACTTTAAAATTATATTTTATTCGAGGCAGAAATGCAATTTGATGCAATTAAATTGCCCTCAGGAAAAAACGGTTTCGTAAGGATGCGAAGGTAACGTAACGGCTTGTAGGGGCAAGGGACCTAAAATTCAGTTTATGCATTATTATTATTTTTATTTTTTTACTTTTTCGAAATAAAATATTTTTCATCGGGGTAATTATTAATGATAATAATGTGGGTGTTGGGTGTTGGATTATCATGGGGTGAATGGCAGAGCGGGGCGCTGTTGCTATTTTTTTGAAGCATTTACCTTGCTAGCTGGCTAGCTGGCTAATTATTTTCTTCTAAACTGAGTGGTTGCGAAAAAGAAACCCTACGGATCGATTTGAGCTGATCCCAGCTGCAGCCTGTCGGGAAGATTTTGTTGATTTTTCCTTCGGCTGTTTAAGTAACAATCAGAGTCCTTAACCATGGCTGAAAACTTGCTGGATGTCGGACCTCCCAACCCAAAGCGACCGAAGCTCAATTCACCTGCCCTATCCGCCTCTGATGGTCCAGGTAAGGAAGGCCCGTGTCTCTCACAGCTAACGGTAATTACATATTTTTGTGGAAAAACGCACATCTTTGTTTGCTAGCTGCTCAGTTATCCATGACCTTCAGTTCGCGAAATAACGTCGACTAGTTATAAACCATAAATCACTTGCATTTGGTTTGGCAGCAGTGACGGGTGACTTTTCGTGGGGTTGGTTGTCGGTCTGTGGTGGCATCTGGCTAATTAACTTAGCTAGCTTATCTGTCGTAACGTGAAGCTACCCCGCAACACAAGTTACCCCATAACAGTATGTGATTGTTGGCCATCTAATTTTTAATTTCACATTAAGTTAGCTAACGTTAGAAGTTACTTCTATAACTAACCCGCTTCAGTCGTCAGCAAAGTTATTTGTTTTGGTAGCTAGCTAATATACCTTATCAGAACGTTAACTGCTGATGTAACTTATGGTTTCATTATCAACCAGAGTTTAACGTTAGCTATCTTAACGTTTGTTAACGTTAACTTTTTCAGCTAGGTTTATCAGCTAGGTAGTTGGCTTACGTGAGATGGATTATGTCAGACTTTGTCAAGACTAGTGGCAAATATGTGGCTTAGTTTGATAACGTTAACTGAAAAGCGAAGGCATCAAGCATTTGAGAAATTGAACTTCGCTCACGCTACCTATGGCTAATGCGATTTATACCTTGCTTGTTCGCTAGTTGCATGTTGGCTAGCAGTTTACACTAACTTGTAGTGATGTTAACTGCTGCTCACTACCTACTGGCGTTGTAGGCTCTGAACCAGTAACGTAACTGACAAGCCGTTTCGCTTTAAATTGTAAACCTTATCTAGTGCTGGCCTAACGCTATCCACGGTAGGCAGTTACCACGACATTTCAGACCAGACCCGGTGGCATCTGACACCTGTGTCTTCATGTGCTCCTCGCTCGACATCTAAGTATATTAAACACTGCCACTTGCTAGGTAACGCCATTGGTTAATTCTGATGATAGCGTTAACGTTAGTTCTCTATGCAACAGTTAGCCCATTAACATGGCTATAGCTAACGTTAACCATAACCTAGATGAGCTGCATTTGATATTAGATGCGTCTTCAACGTGGAAGAATCTGTTGCACACTGAAATTAACGTTAGCTTTTTTGTTGGTCGTGGTGAGGCTGGCTAGCTAGCTTGCTAGACTAGACTGGCATGGATGTTTGTATTTAGCGTGTTATCTCACGTTAACTCGGTAGCAGCCTTGTTCAAGACCTGTTAAGACTTCGACTGACACACACATGTCATAAAGTGTAAATACGACGTCGATGGATGAATATATTGTAGCTAGCTACAACGTTAACATTCGATTATTATTGGTGTCTGTGGAAGAGATGGAGAGCATTTCATCAGCTAAGCGTTTTGTTTTAGTAACTGCGTATGTGGGGCTGGTGGCAGGAGGGGGTGTGCCACAGGCTTGTGGCCGTAGTGTTTGCGCACTGTCAGCGCAGCGCTGGAAGAACGAACTGCCTCTTATTAAAATGCCCGTGGCTATTCAAGAACACCGATGGACTGCACCGCGTACACGTCGGTTTTACTAGTGACTAAACTTATTGAAACGGCTCGGTGCAACTAAGCTATGCGCTGTGGTGCGGCTATGTGATGGTCTGAACACATGCTTATGGAAAAGTAAACTCAAACCTCCACACGATCAATGTCGGAAAGGGGAATCGTGTCTGGCGTGGCTTTACATCCGTCATTGTTGCCGTTACTGCTCATTCGATACGTCTACAGTCTTGTAACGACTGGAGTCAACAGTGAAACGTGTGATTGCTTGAGGAGCGTGGAATTCCCTCCTTTTTTAGAGCTGGTGCCTGGTTTACCCGTTTATGGGAGGCATTGATGCATGCTGTTGGTTGGAGGCTCTGGGACCTTGTGTGGCTAAACCGTGAAGTCAGTCAGCAAGGAGCAGTCTACAGCCATCTGCTTCTCAATTTCCCTGAGACTGGTCACAGTGTAACCAGTGTGCACAAGACTTTATCTGCTGTCAATTTAATGTCTCAATGTTTTCTTCATTCTGACTGGATCCTAAAACACCTGTGTGTGTACACGCTTAATTTGCTTCTTCTCACACTTGTTTTATGTATGTTTTAAGTACCCAGTCATTTCACTTGCAACGGGGGTTAAAAGCAGTATTGTGAGTAAAAGTTGTGAGTTGTGGGTGCCAGTGTAGCATCATGGTTTGGGAGCTGGGTTTGTAACTCTTGAGGATGTGCGTTTGATTCAGCAGTGAGTTACTGCACCTCACATTTAGCCAGGTAGGACACGGGTAATTCTGTGAAAATGGGGGGTTGGGGGTGGCCACTCCAGTTCTTTCAAACTTTGTTCAAATGTTCGTTATGTATTCTGTGGAGAAAATTTGCAAAGAATTGCCTCATTGGAAAATATATTCTACTTGGTTGAATATCCTAACACTATTTCGTCATTTTATGGCCAGACCCAACTTTGGCATTGCAGAATATTTGAATAAATGATCTATGTTACTTCATTTTGCTTGTGACTATTCTTAACCAAAATATCTACTAGTATTTGAAGTTTAGAAGTCATACACCAAGTGGTGCTGATTAAAAATAGA
Organism: Conger conger; assembly: GCF_963514075.1. Taxonomy (NCBI): domain Eukaryota; kingdom Metazoa; phylum Chordata; class Actinopteri; order Anguilliformes; family Congridae; genus Conger; species Conger conger. Next base: position 15,288,169 of record NC_083775.1, on the reverse strand, counting down.
AAATAAAATTAGCAAGCAGCACGATTTAGGATTTTTGTATGACCATAACTTTTGTTCTGAGCAGTATTATGAAATAGACGTATAATAAAAAAAATTATATTAATGATCATAATCTAATCTGTTACCGACAGAAAATTGTGTCAGTGCACGTCTTCAGGTTTTCTCCTCCTTTAATGTCAGAGATGAGACAAACCCCAATTTCCACTTGAGTGAAGTTTTGGGCGCCAGGACGACAAATCTAATCAGGCAAATTTGTTGCATGTTCTCTGTTGAATATATTAAGAACATTTACACAAAGTTTGAGCCAAATTGTAGTGGTCACACCCCCACCACCACACCCCTCATTACGCATACCTGAGTCGTTTCAGTACAATATATGTTTATTTTTTCTATCCATGCAAGTCACTCTGGATAAGACCATCTGCTAACTGCTGACACTGATGTAAACCAGACCCAGTGGCATCTGACACCTGTGTCTTCATGTGGTCCTCGCTCGACATCTAAGTATATTAAACACTGCCACTTGCTGGGTAACGCCATTGGTTAATTCTGATGATAGCGTTAACGTTAGTTCTCTATGCAACAGTTAGCCCATTAACATGGCTATAGCTAACGTTAACCATAACCTAGATGAGCTGCATTTGATATTAGATGCGTCTTCAACGTGGAAGAATCTGTTGCACGCTGAAATTAACGTTAGCTTTTTTGTTGGTCGTGGTGAGGCTGGCTGGCTAGCTAGCTTACTAGACTAGACTGGCATGGATGTTTGTGTTTACCGTGTTATCTAACGTTAACTCAGTAGCAGCCTTGTTCAAGACCTGTTAAGACTTCGACTGACACACACGTCATAAAGTGTAAATACAACGTCGATGGATGAATATCATGACACATACCTGAATTGTTTCAGTACAATATATGTTTATTTTTTCTATCCGTGCAAGTCACTCTGGATAAGAGCATCTGCTAACTGCTGACACTAATGTAATGTAATGTACAGGCAAGTAGCTGTATAATGCAATTCAGTGTTTGACATTTGTTGTAAGTGAGGGTACTGCCCACTCTCTGGGTGAGGTTGTAAACGTCAGGCTGGGTAAGGTTGATCACATCACCCTCCCCCCCCCACCCCCCCGACCTCTGCTCAATGGCAGCTGATCTCTGGTATACCCATTTGGGGAAATGTGTAAAGTGCAATCACACCCTCTGCCTCTGTGTCAGCACTGTGTTGTGTTGGTATGAACGGACAAGCCAAATCTTCACATTTGTTCCCGAGCGGTGTAAATATTGGCTCCTTTTGATGCCTGAGCCGTGTGTGTGTGTGTGTGTGTGTGTGTGTGTGTGTGTGTGTGTGTGTGTGTGTGTGTGTGTGTGTGTGTGTGTGTGTGTGTGTGTGTGTGTGTGTGTGTGTGTGTGTGTGTGTGCGCGCGCGTGTGCGCGTGCGCGTGTGCGTGTGTGCGTGTGCGAGCGTTTGCTTAGTTTGGGCTTGTGGTCGTAACTGAGCACTTCTCCTGCTTGCAAAACGCCTTTGTTAACCCTCCATTTCGTGTCATCCATAAAGTTGTTTTCAGACTGTCTTTCTAAATGGCTAAATGTAAGGCAGTTAAATGGCCTTTGTTCGTATGACTTTCTTTCACCTTTTGTGATGACGTGAATGCAGAAATATCAAAGTACAGATTTCTCCCTTACCGTCAGAGGCATCTGCGTGATAAAGCCGCACTGTGTTTGTTTCAAAAAGATCCCCCTTTTACCAAATCTTTGGACAAGAGTTGGTGCAGCGTTGTTTGCTGAATACTGAGTTGGACCTGGTACTGACGTTCGCATTGGATTGAGGCTGATCCTACGCAGAACCGGAACGTGATTGCGCCCAGGATAGTCCGGAGTTGAATGGTTGCCCCGTTCCCAGCCGTAGCAGGGAACTCAGAAGCTCAGTCGAGCCCCACCGCATCTGTGAGGACCGTGGTCTGCGGTGCCATTTCGCCGACAGCACGTTCCACTCCCCGAGCTTGCCAGTCCCATCGCAGGCCGCGCCCCTCGGCACGTGAATGACCGCTCCCGTTTGCCGAATGTACCCGGACGAAGAGTCGTGGTCACTGTCCGTCGGTTTACCAAATGGGAGCACGGGTGAACGATCAGCTGGAGTCGTGGGCGTTTGCCCCTGCCCGGCAGCCACAGAATTGCGTCTGCGGTCTTCCGGGCGTGTAACTGGTCCAAAAGGTCACGATTTTCAGGGAGGTGCCAGCTCGCCCTCTTCAGCGGGGTCAGGGTCCGGGCCCTAGTGGGATGTGGACTTGTGGCTTGGCTCGTCAGAAGACTGAAGCGGTCCTGGAGTTTTTTGGTCTCGCGCACAGGTGTTAAGTACCAGGGCAGGCTTTCAGCAGAGTGCGCTAACCGCAAAGCTGAGCAGGACAAATAAAAGAAGCACTGCCCTGTCACAGAGCTCATAATGCTGGCAGTTGTTACTGAAGCCGCGCGAACCTGCCTAGTGGCAGAGAACGGGCAGCCCCTCAATATCCTACCTGCCCCACCGTATCCTACCCTGCCCCACCGTGTCTGACCTGCCCCACCGTATCCGACCTGTCCCTCAATATCCGACCTGCCCCTCCGTATCTTACCTGCCCCTCCTCCGGGGGGGTTTGTTTTTGACCCTCACTTGCCAGTTTTTTGATTGCTCAGGCTTGGTCTTTACCAATATACCAACTTTCCGTTTTTTTTTTTTGTAAAGTGTCTTCGACACCGTGTCTCTGCTCTAATAAAATGGAACTGGACTGGACTGGATCTGTTCAGAAAGGGAGGGGCGTTTCTCTGCAGCGCTGGCTTGTGCCTTTACACGCGTATGTTCCCGCTTTTCAGGAGGCTGGTTTGCACCAAAATTCCCACAGACGGCCTTTGTGCAGACGATGTTCATTAAAACCGTAGGACCCTTTGCCCTTTATTTTTTATTCGGAAAAATCCCTCTCATTATTTAATTTGCTCTGCCAAAAATATAATGGACCCCAACTCGTTTCTGGCCGTTGGGTTTTTGGGAACGCGAGCGCAGTTTTGGGGGCGATGGTTTAGAGACAGCTGGAGCCCGTGTGTCCTCCCTGGTCTCCTGGAACGGCGTGGAGCTGCCCTCTGTGCAGTTTGTGTGGCTCACACTGACCGTTCCTTCTGGATCTGGAGTGTGTTCAGGTCCTCCTGCAGGTCTCGTGATGCAGGCCGTGTTGTGGAGCCGCCGCTGGTCTCAGTGCGAGACGCTCACCTGAAACGTGGGTGCACCGCGTCACAATGCAACCGCTTCCACGTGACCCCGTTTGAATCGATTCGTCTCGTGATGAATCGTTTCATTTACTTGCCGAACTTTTATTTTGGCGCATCGAGGCACCGAACTTCATGACCGTACGAGTTAACCTTGAAAAAAATGTCTTATTTAATGTGTTATTTCAATGATCTCTTGAGTGTCAGTGGGCTTCGGGGGAATCTGTCAAATCTAATGGCCACTTTCACATTGCAGCAAATCTCATGGCGATTAATCATTATTAATCATATCATATTGTTATAAATTAGGATGAATTGCACGGCTTCTTTGTTCAGAGCATCACTGTCATATCGCGGCACCCGTCTTCATTAAGCAGATGCTGTCTGCTTGCCCTTCCTGAGCTGAGTCTCTCTGCGGAGTCAACTTCCTCAAGACTTCCTCCTCTGCGTCCTCCCATTTTTCTTTGCCACTGTTGCCCCTGGCTTGTGTTGCGGGGGTCGAGGCCCGGTTGTAGTGTGACGCCTATTGGGAGAGAAATCGTTTGTAATTTGAGCTCAGATAAAGTTTAATTGCAACTGCTTGATACATGCAATGGACATGGCTCTCTGTCCTGCCGAAAGGAAGCCATCCACTCTGCGTGGGCTCATTGGGACAAAAACGTGCCTGTAATGTCTCCAAAAGCTTCCACATCCAAAGCCGGGGATCTGTGCTAACATTTCTTTCCAAGGAGTGCGTGCGCTCCTAAGTTGAAAGACTTCAGTGCACACCAATGCATCCCAGTTCAGGATTGTCAAAAGGCACAGTTTACAGTGAAAAAGGTGCACCCGTAATGGCAGTGACAGATTTTCTGGTTTCGGGTTCATGTTAATGCACGACCCGTGTCCGTGAATGGGTGCGGTCGCCTCTCTAGTCGAGCAAACTACGAAAGTAACGTCACTTTCGGGTCGCGATTGAACTTTCGGTTGTTTTTTACACAAGTTTCTCTCGGAAATAAAATGAAATATGAAATAAAAACTCGTTTGACGTCCGTTGATTCCCACAGAACTGGCAATGCAATGGGCGTTTCATATCAGAAACCCTGACTTTAAATATAATCGTCTTCAGCCGGCCCAAGAGGGTGCCTTCAGTTTCTCCTGTAAAATAGAAAAATAAAAAACCTTCACAAGAGATGGACAGGGCTCTTCTACAGTGCTGCCATTTTAGGAAGACTTGTGTACGCTAACTGAAAAGAAATTGGTGTGCTTTCACATTTCTCTGCTTGGTAGCGTTATGCGCTCCTTGGAAAGCGCGCGGAGGACGGTTGCAGCCGCTTACTGATAATGGAGAGTAAAATAGTCCCCATCACTGCTGCACTGTTTACCAGCCAACACGCTGCCAAAATCCTTCTTTTATTGCCGCCAAAAGCAATTTATGTAAAAAGGGAACGTTACGAAGCGCTCCCAGTTCCTCCCGGTGCCGGTTATAAAGCTGACCCGCCCTCGGTTTGACGAACCGGGCCGAACTCGCGTCAGTCGCGTAATTTAGAATTTGTAGCCCGTTCAGGATATTTGGCTGATGCCGAGCGCACGTTTCCCAGCTGGAGAGCGGCGTTGAGCAGTTTCGGAGAGAGCGGGCGCCGAAATCTCGCCCCTGAAGGACATAAAATTGAATTTATTTCCTCCGGTCATGCCGCACACCATCTGCAACTTAAAATGTACACCCAACCGAACCGTAACTTTCCAATGGGTTTAAGTGACAAAAAAACGCTGCTGCAGTCCTGGAGTCCCAGGCCCTGGTTTCACCGGATGGCTTTCGGCCATAACCGCTCCGTCGCGACATCCCCGGTTTGTTGAGACTGCAGAGCGTTTTGTCTGTTTATTGACTGTGGCTTGGCCTCGTCTTGCGGAAAAATCGATAAGAACGTGTCAGGTTGTGAGCTGTGATGCGATCTGTCCCAGTTTGACCGCCTTCAGTCCCTGAGTGAATGCGCGCGTGCTGAACGATGGCCGCTGATGACTGCACTGCAATGCCGGGAAGGCCGTTTCTCCTGCGGAGAAGCGCGACGTTTCGTCTGCGAGCGGTTGTGGTAGAAATGCTGTTTAATCGCAGTCAGTGGTCACGGTCTGCCGCATTCTCGCTGATGCACTTGCTCTTCAGTTCTGACCCAGTGGACACACGCAGATGGTCTTGAGGTCTGAACCAGTGGACACCTGCAGATGGTCTTGAGGTCTGACCCAGTGGACACATGCAGATGGTCTTGAGGTCTGACCCAGTGGACACCTGCAGATGGTCTTGAGGTCTGACCCAGTGGACACACGCAGATGGTCTTGAGGTCTGACCCAGTGGACACACGCAGATGGTCTTGAGGTCTGACCCAGTGGACACATGCAGATGGTCTTGAGTTCTGACCCAGTGGACACACGCAGATGGTCTTGAGGTCTGACCCAGTGGACACACGCAGATGGTCTTGAGGTCTGACCCAGTGGACACACGCAGATGGTCTTGAGGTCTGACCCAGTGGACACACGCAGATGGTCTTGAGGTCTGACCCAGTGGACACATGCAGATGGTCTTGAGGTCTAACCCAGTGGACACACGCAGATGGTCTTGAGTTCTGACCCAGTGGACACACGCAGTTCTGACCCAGTGAACAGATACAGACGCACTTCAGTTCTGTCCCAGTGGGTAGATGCAGACGCTATTGGCTTCTGACACCGTGGAGGGCTACACATGCTCTTGGTTTCTGACCCAGTTGGCACATGCAGACGTTCTTGGCTGAATCCGTACCTCTGCTCCAGGTGTTCAAATGTGTGCCTGTGCGTCCAGCCCAGTGTTAAGAGCCGTTATGCCGTGTTTGATGTCTGTGCCCGCTTCTGTTGTTAGCATAGCTGCCTGCTCTGCCATGTAAATATATTTTCTATCCAAACACCACCATCCTTCAAACAGATTTCCCACTGATGAGTTTGACTTGCACAGCTTACGTTCTTACGTTTGTACAGCCGGCTATTTAATGGAGGAAGATCGGGATTCATCCCCAGCTGGGAATCAAACCTCAAGAGATGCAGGTCGAGATCACTAACCATCATACTTTCCTGCCACCTCTTTCTCCTGCTGCTCGGAATTACAGGCACGGCGGTCGCTGTGAGCTCTGCGCTGTTCCTTGCCCGCGGCTCAGGAACACGAGTGCATACTGCCCCGGCGCTAAACTTCCGATGTCCAACCATCAGCCCCCTCTGTCAGAGTTTCTGCCAGAAAGCCCTGCTGACAGAAAGGAGAACATGCGCTTGTGGCATGATTAATGGCACAGTTGAACGCCGTTGCAAGCAAACAGAAAGTGCAGTCATTATAACCGATGGTTTGTTGACATTGCACCCGATGTGGTTTTGCATCTGACCTGCCTGCATTGTTCATGCTGTAACTCTGAACAGTGTGTGATGGGCTAGTACGTGGTGGTATTTTCCTCTCATCTCTTATTCTTTTGGTTGGACCATCATATGCTGCTGAATAACTGTCCATTTTCTGTTTGGCTCAATTTTATTTGAACACAAAATTCTGCCTGGAGACGGGGCTTGTAAACGCAAGCGCATCTATTACAAATGTTCTAACTTCTAACTGTTTTAAATTGCGTTGTTTCCAACAAATAACCAAATAAATGAACTAATAAGAGATGCAGGCTTCTGCACACCTGAATCGGACAGAGCTAAACGCTAAATGTTATCCCATTCCCTCTCTTTTCGATTTCCCCTGCGGAGCTGGAACCAGGCTGGCTGGCTCTGTTCTGGTTCTGGGTGGTTTACTGGTTGCTTGTTTTATCTGGGGCTGGCTCGTGTCTGCTCAGCCCTGTCGCGGTGCTGGTCTTGGTGCGCTGATGAACACGCTCTGCGTGCTGTCGGAAAGACTGCAGCACTTCCGTCAGCATGAGCACTAAAAGACTAGGGGAGGACCTTTGGCCTGGCGGTGACACGCTGTCTCTGGCTCTCGGGGAAACCCCGGTCTCGGGCGGCGCCGCGCTGGTTCGAGCGCGGAGCGTGATGTCATGCGTGGAGCGTGATGTCATGCGTGGAGCGTGATGTCATGCGCGGAGCGTGATGTCATGCGCGGAGCGTGATGTCATGCGCGGAGCGTGATGTCATGCGCGGAGCGTGATGTCATGCGCGGAGCGTGATGTCATGTCATGCGCGGAGCGTGATGTCATGTCATGCGCGGAGCGTGATGTCATGTCATGCGCGGAGCGTGATGTCATGTCATGCGCGGAGCGTGATGTCATGCGCGGAGCGTGATGTCATGCGCGGCGGGCCGGGCCGATGTCATGCGCGGCGCGCTTCCCTCTCTGTCTCTGTGGCCCGTTCCCTCCCCTTCCTCCTGAAACAAGCCCCCGTAATTCAGGCTGGAGCTCAGCGTGACGCTAAAGGCCAGTTTGTCGTCCGGCGACAGAGCCTGGCTGCTAAGGACATTAACCGCGGTGTACGTTGGGCGACAGGAGAACGTTTGTGAAGGTCCTGCGATGGCAGGTGAGCGATGTGGTCTCTGAGCTGACCCTATCGGTGTAAAACGCGCGGGGGCGTGTTGAAGCTCCCTGGTCTCAGTGCGACGTGCGGCCCGGGACCCTGGGAGGGTCGCCACACGCTGGGCTCCGCGCCGGGACAACGAGGGCGCGGATAATTGGCCGTATGGCCCCTCGCGGCTGCCCACGCCCCCAGCGTGCGTTTGGGAAGGGGCCTTTGGCACGGCACGGGACGGGGCTTAGGTTACACACCCCAGGCGGGGGGGGGCAGTCATTAATGTGACAGAGGGCAAACACACGGCCCCCCATTCAGCCCATCTGTCACCGGCCAGGCCCAGGGAACCAGCCAGTCAGAGCCGCGGGGAGGAGGGGCCGGCACCCGGAGGGGAAAGGTCACCGGAGTCATGCCCAATCAGCTTTTGCTGAATCGCTCTTCAGTGCTTCTGTTGGACATAATGTGCTGTGTTGAAGACATGGGGCGAACCCTCTCCCCTCAAATGAGTGCTCACTGGAATACAGCAGTCGAAGAAAGTCAAACATCACATCACTGGACTCTCTCGGAGATGGAATAAAATGGATTTCGTTGTTGATGATGGATCAAGATCAAATTTGTAAAAAAAAAAAGAGAAAAGAAAGAAGAAATGACCGTGTCTCTGCTTTGAGTTTTATATTAATCTGATTCTGATCTGAATCTGATTCTGATCAGTTGTAATATCTGGCTCGTGCGTCGTAGTGCTTTGGAAGTTTGAATGGGGATTGGGGGGCTGAGCTTGTGAAGGAGGCTGCTGATTTAGCTTCCTGCAAACTGCCATGACCTTTATTTGCGGTTGTTGTCACATCACTCACCTATGGAGACTTTTACACCATTTCAGTTTTACTGTGTGTTTTGTGATTGGCCCTGGCAGTTTTTCTGTGCATTGAATGGCATTAAAATATTCATTACATTACATTACATTACATTACATGGCATTACATTACATTACATTACATTACATGGCATTTAGCAGACGCTCTTATCCAGAGTGACGTACAACAAAGTGCAAATCAAACACAAGAACAAGTGCAAAGAGGACCTGAGAGGACAGTACAGTTCCGAGTCCTAGTGTAAACACACAGAAAATCAGAACCCTTGAAGAGTACGGCCTGTAGCGTAGTGGTTAAGGTAAATGACTGGGACACACAAGGTCGGTGGTTCTAATCCCGGTGTAGCCAAAATTAGATCTGCACAGCCGTTGGGCCCTTGAGCAAGGCCCTTAACCCTGCATTGCTCCAGGGGAGGATTGTCTCCTGCTTAGTCTAATCAACTGTACGTCGCTCTGGATAAGAGCGTCTGCCAAATGCCAATAATGTAATGTAATGAGTACAATCAACTTTCAAACTAGCATACCACAGTTGGCAGCTAGAATACAACAATACAACAGCCAATAAAAACAATAATACCTATACAAGTAACAATATCTATACATAAGTGCCATTACAGTCTAAGGCTAATCATGGTGGTGAGTTGGGGAGGGAAAGGTGTAGCCTGAAGAGATGGGTCTTCAGTCTGCGCTTGAAGGAGGTCAGAGACTCTGCCGTTCTGACATCCACCGGGAGGTCATTCCACCACCGTGGGACCAGGACAGACGGCAGTCGTGAGCGTGAAGTGCAGGTGTGGCGAGGGGGAGGCGCCAGACGGCACGAAGTGGCAGAACGGAGGGGTCTTGTTGGTGTATAGGTCTTGATAAGGGATTGAATATATACAGGGGCTGATCCTTTAACTGCCTGGTATGCGAGCACCAAAGTTTTAAATTTGATGCGAGCCATAACAGGCAGCCAGTGGTGGTTGCTGAGCAGGGGGGTGACAGGTGAATGTCTGGGAACATTGAATACCAGACGGGCTGCAGCGTTCTGGATCAGTTGTAGGGGTCTGATGGCAGATGCTGGTAGGCCAGCCAGCAGAGAATTGCATTAGTCCAGGACCTTTGCTTGTACAAGGAGCTGAGTGGAGTAGGTGGTGAGAGGGTCGGATTCTCCGGATGTTGTACAGGAAGAACCTGCACGCCCGGGTCACCGTAGCGATGTTCTCGGAGAAGGATAGCCTGTTGTCCATCACCACTCCAAGGTTTCTTGCACTAGGGGATGAGGTCACTGTGGAATCCCCTAATGAGATGGAGAAATCAGAGAAGGGAGAGGTTAAAGCAGGGATGAAGATTACCTCCGTCTTACCTGGGTTGAGCTTTAGATGGTGGTTGCCCATCCAGCTCTGGATGTCTCTCAGGCAGGCGGAGATACGGCTAGAGACCTGTGTGTCTGATGGGGGAAAGGAGAGAAAGAGTTGGGTGTCATCGGCATAACAATGATAGGAGATGCCATGAGCAGAGATAACGGGGCCAAGGGATCTCGTGTAGATGGAGAAGAGGAGGGGTCCGAGGACTGAGCCCTGGGGGACTCCTGTAACAAGGAGGCGAGGGGTTGACACTCCTCCAGCCCAGAACACCTGGGAGGACCGGCCAGAGAGATAAGATTTGATCCACTCTAAGACTGTGCCACAGATCCCTGTAGAACCCAGGGAGGCTAAGAGGATAGAGTGGTTGACCGTGTCGAACGCCGCAGAGAGGTCAAGAAGGATCAGGACAGAGGAGAGAGAGGTTGCTCGTGCAGCCTGAAGGGACTCATTGACAGAGAGGAGTGCGGTCTCCGTCGAGTGGCCAGGTCTGAAGCCGGACTGGTGGGGGTCCAGCAGGTTATTCTGTGAGAGGAAGGAAGAGAGTTGGTTGGAGGCGGCTCGTTCAATGGATTTGGATATACAGATATACAGTGGTAGTGCACTCTAATGTTTGGGACAAATATATTTTTTTATTCTTGATTTGGCTCTGTACTGCACAGTTTTAGATTTTTTATTAAAGCGATTCACATGTGGTTAAAGTGCAGATTCCTGGCTTTTATTGAAGGGGATAGTTGTATATTTTATGGGTTTCAGCGTGTGGAAGTGACTGCACTTTGAGTGTAGTGGAGCGTGAGTGAGCGAGGTGCGTGAGTCGTGCTCTTTACCCCGCCCCTCCTCCCTGCCTCGCCCCACAGACCCTGAATGCCCCCGCACACCCGCCATTACGGAGCTGGCGGCCCGCCAGATGTAAAATATATCATCGCCCATAAAACCTGTCTGAGGCAATCCAAAACGGGCTGGGGGTGTGGACTCGACGGGCTCGTTCCCAACACGCACGCACGCACACACACATATATACACCCCACATACATACCTACATACGCACACACACACACGCCATACACGCCACACACACACACACACACACACGTATACACACACACACACACGCCACACACACGCACACACACACACACAGTGCACACACACGCCACACATGCGCACGCACACACACCCCGCAAGCGCAGAGACACACACACACACACACACACACACACACACACACACACACAGACACACACACAGACACACACACAGACACACACGCACACACACGCACACACACGCACACACACGCACAGACACGCACAGACACGCACAGACACGCACAGACACGCACAGACACGCACAGACACGCACAGACACAGACACACACACAGCCTCAGTAACGATTCCACAGAAAGCCAAACCTCCGTCTGGCCCTTTCACACATTGGCTCTGAGTGGCCCCCACCGCCTCACGCATGGCGCTTTGAGGGTGCAGGCAGTTTGAGTTTTGAGTTTGCATGTGCGCTGTATTTTCAGTTAGCTGTAGAAATATGATGCCTTGGCTTTGTGACATCGGTGCCAAATAAATTCTACCTCGGACATGTATTCTCAAGGCATATTGTTCATTTCTATTGTTCCTGTATTTGATGTTGTGATACTCCTGCTTACAGTAGCTTTCCTCTTATCAGCACGTTGTTCAATAACTTCTCAACTGGTTGGGTAGCTTTGTGGTGGCATACCGGGCTGCTGTGTAGATCTAGCCATTCCTTAATCATTCTGCAGCCCCTCAACTTCCTCCTTTGTTCAACCTCTGTGTGTGCGTGTGTGTGTGTGCGCGCGCGCGCTTGCATGCTCGCGCGTGTTTGTGTGTGCTGTTGAATTGAATTGTTGAACTGTGATTTTTATTGCCCGTCGACAGCCCTCCTCGCCAGCTTTCTTGTGAACCTCTGTCCTCACCAGAGCACCCGTTTCTGAGGAGTTATGAATGGTCTCGCAGCAGTAACTGTTTGTGCCCTGTAAGCGCCCTACACACCCACACTATCACTCTTACTATTTCTGCCCTCACGCAAGCAGAACGGTTTCGCTCTGTTCTCAGTGCTGTGTCCAGGCTGGGGGTTTGCTGTGTTCCGGGCTGTTAAAACCTTGCTCACAGGGGACCCTGAGACGTCCTGAGATCATTAGCTGAGGCAGTGAAACGCAGAAAAATGAATATTCTCTCACGGAAACGAGATGTTTTTTTAAAACCTTTTTTTCACTTTTTGTTTTCACTGGCACATGAAATTAAATCGCTTCTGTGACTTTATTTTCTTTTCTTTTTTTATACCCGTTCCTTTTTTTACGTCGTCGTTCCGATTTTTTATGGATTTCACGGGCGTTAATTTCCGGGGGCCCGCGACTGAATCCTGACCTTTCCAGCGCCCCTGTTTAGTCTCGGGGACATCTGTGTCCTCAACACCAGGGCTCCCCTGCTGCCCCCAGGGGTAAATCACCTGCCCTAACTGCCCCAGGGGCTGTGGCAGCACTGCAGTGCAATGACGAGACCTGGCGGTTGCAGGTTTGAGTTCCGAGCAGTAGCACTTGAGCAAAGAACCCAACTCATCGTCCTCAAGGGTAGAGAAGCGCAGGGTTTCCACCCTCCGTTCCCCTGGGAGTCATGTGTGAAGACCCGGCCAATCAGCAGCACTCATTCTTAGTACAAATTCAGACACGTTTTTTATTTATTTTTATAAACACTACTTTTTGCAAGGAGTGTGTAGGTCACTCTGGATATGATGCTCTGCTAAATGGCCACAAAGTAAATTTCCTCTCGGAAATCCCTAAAAAGCTCCTCTTGCCGGTCGTGTGTTTATGACGTGCAGTCTGGCAGTTGCAGTGCTGTGGTTTATGTGACGTGACCTCATCTGTTAGTTTGACCGATGCTTTTGTGCGAAGCCCCCCCCCCCCGCTGTGGTGAGTAATGGCCGACGACACCCAGCATGAAGACCAGGGAATTTCAGCCCGAGCGCAGAGCGGACGGGAGCTGTGTCTGCCCAGCACACGTGAGCCAAACGTGAAGAAGATCAGGGGCTTTTAACAGAACGCTGTTCCGAGGGTCGCTGAGAAAGGTCTCCACTGAGGTTCTGCGTACTGCAGACCCCCCCCCCCCCTCTGGGGAGACCCCATGTCCACTCTCATTTGGTGTTTGGAATGCCCTACCTGGTCACGCTTCAGCATCTTCCTCTTTTCTGCCCTCTTTTCTGCCCTCTTTGTCTGTCTGCCTGCCTGCCTGCCTGCCTGCCTGTCTGCCTGTCTGCCTGCCTGTCTGCCTGTCTGCCTGCCTGCCTGCCTCAGTCTCAGTCTCAGTCTCAGTCTCAGTCTCAGTCTCAGTCTCAGTCTCAGTCTCAGTCTCAGTCTCAGTCTCAGTCTCAGTCTCAGTCTCAGTCTGTGTAATCAGTCCTTATAAATCTGATCTGCCCCATTAGGACAGCGATCGCAGTCCGTCTTGCCGCCTCCGGCTGTCAGCGCCCCGTCAGTGAGGTGTATCGGGGTGTCTCGTTCAGTTCATTTCACAGGGAGAATGCTTCTCTGCCAGGGTGAAGGTGCCTGGCTGAAACCTTCAAGTCATTTGATTGCAGCTCCCGTTTCAGCGACCGGTCCCTACGATTGAAGCGTTGTTGATTCACGAAGCATTACTTGAAGAAAAGCCGGCCTTTATTATCGTATCGCGATAAGGCTGTTCACTTCAGCCCGTCTCGGCTTTGCTCTCCGATGACCCGCAACGTTTACGGCGGTAGGGTGTTTCCGCTTCAGAGGTAAAAGGATGACTCATCTCGTTTCGGAGTGAACCCTGTGACTCAGCGAGACGGACGGGAGCCAACGGGCACCCGAGAAAGCGCTTCCGTGTTTCAAAAAAGCACAACACAAAGCAGTAAACGTGAGAGGAACTGGACTGCCAAATTACAAAAACTAGAAAACGTTCACGGTACCAAAACCGTATATGGCACAATAATCACACAGGGACGATGTTTTATAATCTTCGGTCACACCATCACCGGCTCAAGGTGCACAGCGGGTTTGGTTTCCATGCTGACAACCCCCCCCCCCCCCGACGATGGCCTTTCTCCACGGTCCGCTGGGAGCTTGTTAGCGCTCCGCGTTAGCGTGCCGTGCTCATCTGTTTCACTGCGATCGGATTCCGCTGAAAGAGCCCCGGCCAACCACAGGAATGCCGCCTGCCCCTCTGCCTCTCCGGGGCTCTCATTGGCCAATGGGATTCGTCATCGCTGATCTAGCGGAGCGACCCTCCAGCGCTAGGTACTGGTAGCTTTCTGTGCGCTGATGCAGTCGCTTACCCGGAACGGAGACACCGGGGGAACTCACCATAATGGCGGTCACACAGACATGGTCAACAGTTGGCTGTACCACAAAAAAAAGTACCGCAAACAAATTTGACCATTTTAAATGACTTGTTTGGGTTTGTCTGCATGTATAAGGTTGGTTTAGGTGGGTGTGTTTTTTCGACTGAGCCTTGTTGCAGTCTTTCGGTGTGATGGTGTGTGTCTGTGGACTGTAGATATTCCCCGGCTCTGTGAGGCGGTTTCGGGGGGTTGGGTCCCCTCAGGATTGGGGTAAGCGGAAAGTTTGAGCTCCGGTTTAGGGGTCCGCTCGGTCGGGGGTGGAGGGGGGGGTGGCGTGCAGGCCGGAGGAGGCGACACGGCGGACTCGTGGCGCTGGGCTGAGCTCCCTGACGGCGCTCCGCTCCACCGGCTGCCAAACCCAAACAATACTGCACACTGGCCGCTCTCCAAGAGAGGGGTGTGTGTGTGTGCGTGTCTGCATGTGTCTGCGTGTCTGTGTCTGTGTCTGTGCATGTGTCTGCGTGTCTGTGTCTGTGTGTGTATGTCTGCGTGTCTGCGTCTGTCTGTCTGTCTCTGTGTGTGTGTGTGTGTGTGTGTGTGTGTGTGTCTGTGTGTGTGCCTGTGTGTGTGTGCGCCTGTGTGTGTGTGCGCCTGCGTGTGTGTGCGCCTGCGTGTGTGTGCGCCTGCGTGTGTGTGCGCCTGCGTGTGTGTGCGCCTGCGTGTGTGTGCGCCTGCGTGTGTGTGCGCCTGTGTGTGCGCCTGTGCGTGTGTGCGTGCGCATGTCTGTGTCTGTGCATGTGTCTGTTGTGTGCGTGTGTCTGTGTGCGTGTCTGCTTGTGTGTGTGTCCGTGCGTGCATGTGTCTGTTGTGTGCGTGTCTGCGTGTGTGTGTTTGCGTGTGTGAACGCTGACTTGGCAAAGAATATGCCGTCTCCCTTGCTTTGAGTTTGCACAGGGAGGGACAGAGACTTGTGTCAATTACTTGCACACATATACACACACACACTCACGCAAGGCCGTG